>NC_141147.1:4845000-5145000 GCF_053477565.2 Lygodium microphyllum
ATGTCTTATGCAGATACATTGTCTGAGATGGAAAATATGCTGAAAACTGATGTATGTAAAGGTTCAAGGATCATACATGTGCAAACCTTGGATATGTATCAGGAAATTTCTGATTTTATGCTGAAAACTAAGTCAGAGGCTGAGAAAACTCAGCAAACCGAATCTATGGCTGATCTTGATCAGCTTTCAGAGTTGCAGAGGGCTGAAACCTTTCAGCCAGTAGAGTTAAATGCTAGAAAAATTCAGGATATAGAGTATGAGACTGCATCATGGTAGTCCACAGAGCAAAGCGCTGAAACCTTTCAGCCAACAGAGTTTAATGCTGAAAATTTTCAGCATACAGAGTTTCAGGCTGCACCCATGCAGTCCATAGAGCAAAGGGCTGAAATCTTTCAGCCACCACCAACAGAGTTGAGAGTTGCTGAAAAATTGCAGAAATTATAGTAAAGAAAAGAGTGCCTGACTGATGCCAAGGTTGACACGAAGTATAAAACAGTTGATAAGAAGGTTAAGCCGGTTGCAGGGCCGCTTCCTCCTGATAGTGATGAGCAGATAGAAAAAGCTATGAAGCAGCCTATGTTGAGAGATCCTGCAAATATTGGCCATGAATTTACAGCTGAAACTCTTGCAGAATTGAAGATTGGAAATGATGATTTCTTGCTTCCAGTGGAAAAAGAATATTTTAGAGAGGTGCTTGGACGACATGGTAAGGCATTTGCTTTCTTTCCTCGTGAAATTGGCTGCATTAGTCACGAATTGGTTGCGCCTATGGTCATCTTCACTGTTCCTCATGTGCCATGGAATATACGTCCTATACCTGTGCCTAGAGCACACTTGCCAAAGCTAATAGAGTTGCTGAATGAGAAGATTAAGATGGGGATTTTGGAACCCTCTTCTGCGCCCTATTCTAACAGGTGGTTTATTGTACCAAAGAAGAATGGAACCTTGAGATTTATTCAGGATATGCAGCCCGTGAATAGAGTGACAATCAGAAATGTGGGAATAGGACCAGTTGTGGATGAGTTTGCCGAGGCTTTTGCAGGACGAGCCATCTATTCCCTAGGTGACTTGTATTCTGGTTATGACCAGTTTCAGCTTGCCTTGGAAAGTAGGGATATTACCACTATGCGGATATCTATTGGTCTTGTGAGGATATGTACCTTGCCTCAAGGTGCCACTAACTCAGTTGCTCATATGATGAATGCTATGCATAAAGTTCTACGAGACTATATTCCGCAGTATACCATGCCGTTCTTAGATGATGTGCCTATTAAGGGTTGTGCAGAAGAAGAAAAGAATGAGAGTCTTGATTTGTGAGGATGTAGACAGTTTGTGGCTGAACACTTGGTTGCTTGTGAGCAAATATTGACACGATTAGAGGAGGTGAATTTGACTCTTTCAGGGCTAAAATCTGTCTTTGGTGTTAATGAAGTTATCATAGTTGGGCATATGGTTGGTTATTATGGCAGAAAGCCTTCACCTGCAAAGGTGGATGCCATAAGCAGGATTGCAGAGTATTGCTCGACTACTTCAGAGGTGCGTAGATTTGTGGGAGCTTGTGTATTTTACATGATTTGGATTCCTCATTTTGCTCACATAGCAGATATTCTCTATCAGCTGCTTCGAAAGGGGCAGAAGTTTCATTGGATGAGAAGCATTCGAAATCCATGCGTAAACTCAAGAAGCTGTTGCAGTCAGCTCCTACTCTTCGCAAGGCGGATTATCAGAGTGGACGGCCAATCATGTTGACAGTTGATACTAGCCATATTGGCATAGGTTGGGCAGTGGGACAGGATGATGCTGATGGGAACAGATATGCAATCCGCTTTGGAGCTAAAGTTCTTAATGAGCGGCAGAGGAGATATCTGCAGATTAAAAGAGAGTTGTGGGGAGTAGTCACTGCACTGAAGTGTGATAAAGGGTATTTTATTGGTGCTTCAGTTGTTGTGGAAACAGATTGCTTGCCTTTGCTTGGCATGATTACTAGCTGTTCGACTCCAGATATAGCGATGCTTCGGTGGATTGCCTACATCAAATCATTGAATCCAGAATTTCGACATATAGCAAGAAAAGATAATCCAATTCTGACATGCTGTCTAGAGCAAGATATGAGGATGAGGAGTCGTTGCTTGCAGAAGATGATGAGACAAAGTTTACAGCTTCTGTCCTTGTTCATGATTGTCATGTATCTACTGTCGAAGCCTTTACTAAAGAACTCTATGTTGGTGAGTGGCTGCAAATTGGTCAGTATCTGAGTTCATTGACTTGAAGAGCTGATTGGATAGATGATGCATTCAAGAAAATCAGAAGAAAGGCTTATGGGTATTTCTTGAAAGATGTTTTTCTTTGGAAGCACCCAAAGAAGAGAGGCGGACTACCCTTGAGAGTAGTTTGTGAGGCAGTGATGCAGATACAGATTATGCGAGAGTTTCATGAGAGTTCTTGGGCTGGACATAGAGGTGTGTGGGCTACCTATGAGAAAATCAAAGAAAGATACTGGTGGAAAGGGATGTATAAGGATGTTTCCCACTTTGTGGAGACTTCCAGGGACTGTCAGCTCTACTCTTTAGTGCGGCATCGCGATGAGTTGCATCCGACCTATCCGCTATGTATGCATTATAAATGGGTGGTTGACTTGGTTACTTTGCCAGTGGGGCTTTGGCAGATGAGATATCTTGTCTTGGCCAGGGAGGATCTTACAAACTATGTTGAAGGCAGATCTTTGCGGACGAAAACCACCACTACAGTATGTAAATTCTTGTTGAAAGAAATATTTTGCAGGTATGGATGTATAGGAAAGATTAAGTTGGCTCTTACTACTGCCTATAATCCAGAGGGGAATGGCAAGAGCGAAAGAGGGCATCCGCCGATAGTTAAGGCATTGGCAAAAGCTTATAGAGGTCGGATTGGAGATTGGCCGAGATTACTACCTTTTGCATTGTGGGCAGACCACTCTACACATAGCGTGACTACTGGATACATGCCTGCAGAGTTGATGTATGGGCAAAAACCTGTCATGCTTACTGAAATTTGTGCTCTCACGTGGAGTGCTTTTCCTTGGCATGAGAATTTATCAAGAGAGGAGCTTCTAGCTCTTCGGATTCGTCAACTAGAGAGAAGGGCAGAAGATGTGCAGCTGGCAGTTGATCGTTTGAAGACAGCTCAAATCAGGAACAAGGACAGGTTTGATTTGAGGCATCGCTTGCGGCCTAGAGCCATAAAAGAGGGAGATTGGGTTCTAGTCTACGACAGTAGCCTAGAGAATCAGCATAGCAGCATGATAAAAATGGTTCAAAGATGGTTTGGACCGTATGAGGTGAAACGGGTTTTTGACAATCCTACCTATGAGTTGGCTGAATTGGATGGGACGGTATTGAGGGTGCCCATTGCTGGAAAATGAGTCAAGATTTTCAAGAGAAGAGAAGATGAAGAATATGCACTTTAAGCATTGGCAGAAGAAGAGCAGTCAGAAGAAATTCTAGTAGAAGAAGCAGAGAATATGGATGATGTAGCTCATGGAGAAACAGGTCTACCAGAAACTGATGAAGAACTGGACTTGTTTGTGGACTTGGATGATCATGGATAGTTGGCTCATCCGGAGGATGTGCAAGTTTAGAGGGGGTGGATGTCGTGCTGCTGCGCATCCGGGCCGTAAACACCTCCATTTTTGTTGTGCATCTTTGTTATCTTTTCACGTGTGTTTCATTGTGTTTGATTGCTGCATTATCTTTCCGTTCTTTTCAGTACCCGCATCCAATGTACATACTCCACTTGTGTGTTTGTGTTTGCGTGTGTTTCTGTTTGTGTGCATATTGTGTGTGTGTCAGAAAAATATGAAAAACTGATGCCAAAGAATATTATCATGCTGTCAATTTCAATGATGAATTCCAAGAAAAGTGCAGGAAACCATGGAATCAAAGGAAGCTTTGTAGAAGCCGACATTTAAGCTATGAAGATAAAGGTTGCACGTGAACAAGGCCAACGTAACATGCGGGACAAAGCATTTTTGAAGAAGATACATTGGCACTACATGCAATGGAGATTATGATGGAGAGGGGTCCTTGAAGAAAAGAAACCTACTTGAGGGTCAAAGACAATACAACTCTTTAGTTCACTCCATTGAGGAAAAGGTTACCAAGCAGCTGTTATGCTAACAGGCGGAGAGTTGCGATCATATCAATTAGAAGGCTTACAGTGGATGTTGTCTCTGTACAATAACAACTTGAATGGCATATTGGCTGATGAAATGGGGCTTGGAAAAACCATTCAAACAATAGCTCTATTGCCATATTTGATGGAAAACAAAGGATTAACTGGCCCACATCTCATCATCGCACCGAAGGCAGTTCTTCCCAATTGGGCTTATGAATTTGCCACTTGGGCACCAAGTATTGCTATAGTTCTGTACGATGGACGCCGTATTGACCACAATGATTTGAGGGATTTATACAAAGAAGAGGGAAGATTTAATGTTCTAATTACTCATTACGATTTAAACATGCGTGATAGGAGCTTTTTTAGGCCGTGCCTATTCTTGTCAAAGAGGACTAAAGCAAAAGAAAAACGGGAAAAAGCGGGAGGAGTTTTTTTTCTCTCTGACAGGCAGTCAAGGAATGGAATCTATGGAATCAGCCTAAATGATCTTCACTGGCGACGCCATCGCTTTGGGTGCTCTCTCTCACTGGCCTTATTCGTCAGTGTTCAAGCTCATTGTGCGATGGAAGTTTGGGTGTATGTTGTTTTGTTTTCGAGTTGTCTTTTGCCTCCCAATCTTGGATGCTGCCCAGTTCCTGCCAGCTAAATCAATCTTGGGTTTTACACAATTTTGAGAGGATTGTTTCAATAGGATCCTGTAGGGGTCTCACAAAGTCTAGTGCGATTCAGTTCATCGTCTGTATTACTGAATTCAGTTCATTAGATGGCAGCCCTCCTGGGTTGAAGAGGAGTTTTGGGTTTCCTCTCCATCACACAACCAAGGGATTTATACAAATACAAACAGGGAAGGAGGAAGCATCGAGTGAAGGGCATTGAGTGAAGCAACAGGGTGACCAGCACCACAACTCCCTCGCCTATAGAGATGAAGCATAACAAGAGGCCTCTGAATCTCCCGCTGTTACTGCCGCTTCTCGTCCGGATGCTGGATCAACATACAAAGCTGCTGCGACTTTAAATCATCGGCAATCTCCTTGAATTCATATTAACACAGAATATTCACTTCTAAATAACCAAAAATTCTTTAAGGCAGTCAATCAATGAAAATCTTGGTGTTCGTGACTATGACAACAGCAGCTGATGTCAAAACCCAGAGCGGATGGAAGGACATGCATTCTATTATGAGAGAGGAATGACAAGTTTGAAAGATGAAACCTCGAAAGGAGATGACATAAAGCAGAAAAAGATGACATAGAAGACGTGGATGGTGAGCTTGGAGATTGTGATAACATCATTAAAGAAAAACGTTGCTTTTTCTCAGGGTAACTCTAAATTATACTGGGCTGACACTCAAGAGCCCCATGTCTCCCGCAGAAGAGAGATCCTATCTAAATACCCCGAAATCAAGTCCCTCTTCGGTCCGGATGCCTAGGCCTTCCTTAAGATAGTAGCAGTAGTGCTGGTACAGTTTTGGATAGCATTGTGTCTCAGATATGCTCAGTGGTGGACAACTCTCTTAATTGTTGCCTATTTCTTTGGAGTCTTCCTCAATCACAACCTTTTTCTGGTAATACATGAACTAAGTCATAATCTGGCCTTCTCTACATCGATATACAACCGGCTTCTTGGAAATTTTTGCAAACTTGCTTGTGGAGTGCCATGTCTGTGACATTTCAGAAGTATCAACTGGATCATCACAGGTATCAAGGGGTGGAAGAACTGGATATGGACAAACCTAACTAATTGGAAGAAAGGCTTATTATAAACACATTCTTGAAAGCTTGTTGGGACTTGTTTCAGCTCTTCTTCTATGCCCTTAGGCCAATGTTTCTGAACCCCAAAAAACACCCAGGTTTATGGGAGTTCAGCAATGTTGAGGTACAGGTGGCCCTTGATGTTGCTCTGATTTATACATGGGGTTGGAGACCATTTGTGAACCTTCTGCTATCTACCTTTGTTAGTGGCTTGAAAGCTTGAGCTTGCTTAAGAGCCTTGGAGTAAGGCCAAAAGTTACATGTTGAAGGACTTGAACAAAATTTGTTTGTTGGTAGTTTCTTTGTTGTAACTCTACGAACTTGACAAGCAATATAGTGAACTTTGCAATCAAAAATTGAGTTCTTCTTGTTAGCCTCTTTCCTTGCAGCATTTTGAACCCCGTATTTAGCAACTCTTGCACGAACTCTACGACAGCGCGTCTGATGGCGTGTCTACATCTCATTGTAGATGCAGACATAGATGCGAAAAAATGTTTCCTCTCAGAGCGTCTGAGGGCGCGTCTTAGAGCGCGTGTGCTGGCGCGTGTGCTCTGCAGTGTACACGTGATGATACACGCGCTGCACAGAAGGTTGACGTGCAGTCTACACGCAATTATACACGCGCATTGACCTGGGATTCGCGTTTGGCAGCGCGTCTGTGCTGCATGTTAGATGCGCAGATAGACACGCTGGACAGAAGGTTCACTCTGGAGCGCGTCTAAGAGCGCGTCTAACCTGCAATGTAGACGCGGGGATACACGCGCCAGGTCTCCCAATTCTGATATTAAACAATATATGTTTGCAATGATGAATGTGACCATTCCCATGTTTGTGTTTATCAGTTTTCTTATTTAAGAGAAGCATTAGTACTTAAGTGTTATGCTCAATGTCTAAAGAAAGCTCTTTGAAAATGTAGGTAATATATGATTTTTTGTATGCAAATAAATTTGTCTTTTTCCTGTGTTTTTTTTGCGGATATCGTATCCTAGTTCATCTAGCAATGACCCAGATGTGGATCGCATGAATGATCCATTGGCCTCCTTTGGCAGGGGGATCAATGCATTTTTTGGAGGTTTTCCCAGTAGGGAAGACTTCATGGGAGAGATGACCAGACACCTTGGCCGCTCTCCCACAGTGGATGAGGTGTTCAGTGTCATGTCTGGGATGCCTCTGGCGTCTTTTGCCTGGCACTACTTCCCAGACTCCACATGCAGGTACTCCACATACAGGTACTCCATATGCAGGTACTCCATTTGCAGGTATTCCACGTGCTCCACGTGCATCGGCTGAAGCACAAGCATCTGCAGAAGCACGTGCATCTGCAGAAGCTCATGCGTCCAACAAGGCAGAGGGCAGTCGACAGAGAGGGAGGAGGGAGAGTCGAGGGGGAGGACGAGGGTTGTGTGGGGGTTGCCTAGGAGGTGGCGAGCGATCACCCTCACCAGTAGATCACATAGAGGAGGTTGTATGCTAATACTATAGAGTTACAAATGCTGGTGGCATCTTTCATGATGATGAGGGAAGGGATGTAATGGCGTACATGAGGAGCATCGTGCATGCGACGTATAAAGATTGTTTCATTGTCTTCAAAAATTAGAAAAGCGGCTTGTGGCAGGAGCTATCGAGGGCAGTCCATAGGAGGTACCCAAATCCTGAGGGTCAGCGATTCTCGAATGATTGGGGACGTACAAAAGTGAGGGATATGCTTCACAACAAAAGATCCCACCTCATGACACGGGCCAGGGACTCACTGCGGAGGCTGGAGGAGGGGCGTGGAGCCTACAGCCAACCACCTATGTGCCACCGCGTAGAGTGGAAAAAATCCAAGAAGAAAGCAGCTGAGAAAGTGAAGAGTCGCCAGCACGTAGAGGCACGACGGATCCAAATGGAAACAATGGGATCGTCGCATTACGAATCGGGCGACAGAGTTTGTAAGTATATTTTGATTTCTAGTTTTTTTAAATTTATATTTGGAGCCCCAAGAGGAACACCAAGGAAAAGGGAATTCTCTTGCAAGAAAGTCTATCTTGTAACATCAACAAGCTTGTTTATTAGGTTTTATATGATCACAATGAAGAAAAGAACACCAGGCACAACAAATCTTCATGCAGCATCATGTAGATCTCCCACGGATTTGATAGAATCAACTATATTCTTCAATATCTTCATAAAATCCATCAATATAACAAAGAAAGCAAAGGAATACACCATCTTTGAATGGAAATACATCACATGCTATTCATCTTCAATATCTTCATAGTCTTCTCTCTCAATCTCTCATATACAATCACTCTGTTTTAATAGAATTGGCTATGTCTGACTCTCTCTCTCTCTCTCCATCAATAATACATCATATCCTCACTACAATCTCTCATAATCACTCTCAATAATCCTTCTTAGGTCATGGATACCCCTCCCAAGAGGTATGTCTGATATGAAGAGTCACCAGAGCCACTACAGTGTCCTTTCATAGCTCACTACTGTCACTTCACTTCAGTCTTTCCTTGAGTCTTCAGCAGCTACTTCTTTCACTTCTTTTAGCTCTTTTACACTTGTATTCACCTCTTTCCAAAGCTAGAAAACTTTCCCAAGCTACACTCTCATCCATCAGAACACATACATAAGCATACAGAACAATCACAGTACAGTACCAGAACAACTACAGTACAGTTACAGTACAGAGACAGAAGCTCTACAGAAGATCTACAGAAGGTCATCAAAACCTCATAACTCATACTCAAACCATGAGGGACGTTACGACACTTGGAGTCAGGTATGTTCCCGTTTCCCTATGCACCCACGGGATGGGTCTCTACCGTCTTCACAAGACACGTCACCCTGTTCTGTACACTGCACTGTAAGGCTCCCTTGCCTTCCTCCTTGCACTTATGCTAGACGGGTTGGACGCACTAATGCACCATCAACTGTGCACCTTGGCATACTCCTTCTGCACCATTTCCCTGTCGATTTCTAAGCCGGGTATGAGATATGGGTTTCAATCATTATTCCTCGAGTGATATTAGTCAGGGGGCGAGTGACAGTTCTTTCATTCCATATGAGTGACTGTGAATTGAGTGCAACATTCCTTATCATCGACGCATTTCCTGCGATTTTTTCAACCAGCTACCTCCCTGGGTGTTGTCGCGTGGTCCCTGCCATGACGGACGTGTGCTGAGAAGATGCCTTCATACCTTCTGCAGCCGACAACAACACAGGACGGGCCATTGACAACGGGCCATCGACAATCAACCTTCATTCTCGACAACATGGGCCAAGTTTTTCTAACCCTACCACTTATGTTTCTCCGTGACGATTATGTTTTAAGTGTGGGGATGTTAGTGGATGGTCTATGGCGTGGTCCTAGGTCCCTGTTGCTCGGTTCACCCTATTCGTTAAGGTTTTAAGTGTGGGGACGCGTCCCTGCGCGTCTACGTTGCCTCCCCATCTGCACATGCCTCAACCTGCTAATACCTCTATGCCATGACTTGCTTTTACCCTGATGGGGTCCCTTCCCACCCACTCGTCTATGTTCCACCCACCCTCGGGGCTGTTCCCTTGCAGTTTTCCTTCATTCCCTGATTTTGATGTGTTTCCATGTGAACGTACCCTACGTTTACCAAAGTCCACATCCAACCTTATAGCCCTGTTCCTCCCTGTGAACTGACCATTTTTCCTTTTTACCAACCCCTGTTCTGGTGCACAGTTTTCGAGCTATTAATTTTTGAAGCATTTTGCGCACATTAGCCGGTTTTCCATGTGAACGCGCTTTGCTTGCTTCGGAACCATGACCTGACGTCATAGCCCTGACAACAACAACTTTTCCCCTAACATTTTTCCTTTTTACTCCGTGTCATTTTGATGCACAATTTGTCCAATATTAATTTTACGATTTTTTACGACTTTTCGTGCGTCTTTTTGATATTTTTCCATGTGAACCTACCCTTTTTGCATCGGAATTCCAATTTGATTTGACAACCGTGTCTTCCGTGCCTTCCCCCACCTTTTTCCTTTTTCCTCCACCCACTTTCACCTTCTGGATTTTTAATTATTAATTTTTCAATGTGTTTTTGGACGTATTTTTGGTGTTTTTTGCGTGTGAACCCCTCCTACTTCAACCAGAACTGCGTTTTGACATGACAACCTTGTGCCATCTCTTCCTACGGACATTTTTCCTTTTTACTGTATGTCATTCCGGCAAGCGGTTCGTCCAATATTAATTTTCGATTCCATTTTCGAGTCTGTTTTTTGGGTTTTTCCCAAGTGAACGCATCTTATCTCAATCGGAACTATGTTTTGATGTGATAAGATTGTCGGGCATATCTTTCTGCACATTTTTCCTTTTTCCTGCACCTCGTTTCAATGCACGGATCTTCCGATATTAATTTTTAATTGCGTTTTTGGACCCGTTTTTCGTATTTTTTGCACGTGAATGCCCTGTCTTTCCCCCGGAACCCCCGTTGCACATTTTCCCTGTCTTCCTCCTGTCGTTCTTCCCAGTTTTTGTTTTTACGACATTTCGTTTTGATGTCCAGATTGGAAGATATTAATTTTTCTTTATTTTTACGTGTTTTCGTGCGACTCGTCCGACGCGTGAATGCGCCCGTTTTTTATTTTACGCATCTCCACGCGCCCCGATCGTGTCCACGTGACCCGTACCATCATCCGGGTGCTCTTTTAATCCAGTCACGGCAAATTTTTTTTACCCCGCCCCGTGCACGGGCGCGGGACGGGGGATACGCCTCTCTCATGGGCCCCCGCCCGTTCTTTCCCCTTGGGCACCCCCCATCCTATTGGCACCTGCCCCTTCCCCTATGCCCACCCACACCTATGGGCCCCTGCCCATACCCCCCCTCCCCATACCCTTCCCACCCCCCCCTCACACCCTGTTGCTGCTTTATGGGAGGTTCTGTACGCCCAGAGGGCCTCTGTAAGTCAATCATCCCAATCACGATGATGTGCCGCAATCGTCCTTGTCAAAATCGAGCAGAGGATGCGATTCGTGACTTCGACTTGGCCGTTGGCTCTGGGGTAATAAAGAGTGCACTTGCGATGGCGGATCTTATACAGCTCTGTGAACTCTTCCATGACTTTATTAATGAAATGAGTGTCTCTGTTACTTACCAGCTCTAAGGGACTGCCAAAACAGGTGATGATATTCTCATACATGAATAGGGCCACGCTGTTACCATCGTCCCGCTTTAGGGCTTTAGCTTCACACCACTTTGTGACATAATTCGTACATACGAGGATGTATCGGTTTTGCTTCCTTCTGGTGGGAGGATCGATTGGACCTACGAAATTGATGCCCCACTTCTCAAACGGCTTCAAAGGAAGGATAGGTTGTAGTGGCATGGCACTTGTCTTGGTAGGTTTCCCCATTCTCTGACAAGCATCACATCTTTTACAGTAATCATAAGCATCCTTATGAATGGTAGGCCACCAGTATCCTGCTTAGCAGAGCCTTCCTGGCTATGGCTTCTCCTGCAAAGTGGCCTCCACATGGCTCATCATGACAAGCCTTCAAAACAATCCCAATCTCATCTCCTAGAACACATCTTCTGAGCACTTCATCTTTGCCTTTCTTGTATAGTGCACTGCCTAACAGTGTGTAGGGGGCTAATTCTAACATAAGCTTCTTCCTTTCCCGACTAGAAATACCAGGAGGGTACTGTTGGGTTGCCAGCAGATTGGCAATGTCTGCATACCATGGAGATACAGTTTCTACCAGGAATAGGGAAGCATCAGGGAGGTCTGGATCATCCTGCTCCTTGTCTGTAGTTTGTGGGATACGCGACAGATGATCAGCTAGAACATGGGAATAACCAGGTTTGGTAATTACCTCAAAGTCGAACTCCTGAAATAGAAGGAGCCATCTCATCATTCGTCCTTTGACATCTGCTTTGTTCATCAGGAAGGATAGGGCCTCGTGATCCACATAAAATTTAAAGTGGGTAGATAGGAGATAGTGGCGGAATTTCTCTAGGGAAAACACCATTGCCAAGCACTCCAATTCTGTCATTGTGTAGTTTCGCTCTCTATTAGTGACTTTTCGGCTTGCGTAATAGATCGTTTGATCTAGCTTTGAGGAGCCCTTTTGGTATAGGATAGCGCCTAAGCCTTCAATAGATGCATTAGTGTGTACATGGAACTCCTTCGTCCAATCAGTAGGTTGCAAAATGGGTGCCTCAATCAGACACTGCTTCAGAGTGTTGAAGGCTTTGTCACATTCTTCTGTCCAAACAAACTCTGCAACTTTCCTCAGAAGCTTATGCAAGGAGGTTGCCTTTGTTGCAAAATGGGCTATGAACCTTCTGTAATAGCCCACATGGCCTAGGAATCCCCTCAATTGTTTGAGGTTGGTGGGTGCTGTCAAAGTTGCAATCTTTTCGATCTTTGCAGGGTCTGTTGATATCCCTTGTGCAGAGACAATGTGGCCCAATAGAACTCCAGAAGAGACCTCAAAAATGCATTTGTCGGGGTTGAGGGAAATCCCATACTCTCGGCATCGATCAAAGCATTGTTCCAGGTGTCTCCAGTGTTCCCGGATCAAACTATAGACACAGAAGTCATCCAAATATACCTCAATAAAGTCGTGCGGATGATTTTGGAATGCGGCCATCATGACTCGCTAGAAAGTAGCAGGGGCATTGTAGAGCCCAAACGGCATCACTCGCTAAGCGTAGGTCCCCCATTCTGTGGTGAAAGTTGTTTTGGATTGGTCTTCTTCTGCAATTTGGACTTGGTTGTATCTGCTGAATCCATCCAGAAGGGAATAAAGTTCATGTCCTGCCACTGTGTCCAACAGCTGGTCTCTAAAAGGGATAGGAAAATGATCCTTCTTCATCTTGGAATTGAGCTTTCGGAAATCCACACATATATGAAGCTTGCCATTCTTCTTGGGAACCACCACGATAGGTGAGACCCATTCACTATTTGCCACTGGATAGATGAACTCGGCTTCCAGAAGTTTCAGCAACTCTGCTTTCACCAAGGTGGAATAATTCGGGTTCATCCGCCTCTGTCGTTTGCCGTACTGGCTTGGCATCAGGCTCCAAGTCAATATGATGCTGACATATTGTGGGATCAATCCCCTTTAGGTCTTTGTAGGACCAAGCAAATATGTCCAAATTCTCTTTCAACAAGTTGTACAAGGTTGACAACTTCTCTTCTGGTAGGCTGCTACCCACCTTCAAATGGCATTCAGTGTCATCTACATCCACAAAAGTTAACTGCCTTTCACCTTCTACTTCACGGATGAAGGTCCCGCAGACTACTTCTAGATACAGATCTGACTCCTTCAAGGGAGTGGTGTCCTCTTCTGATGTCCCACCACTAGAACCACCTTCTTCTTTTGGTGGAGACTTAGGTTGCTCCTTGAGATGTTGAAATGGGATTAGGGCCGTTTCGGTTTTGGTTTCAAGATTAGTTACCTCTTGGCTTGAAAACTCATATTCTGATGACACGTTCAGGAACGTCACATAACAGGGACCCTCTGATGCCTGTTGGGTTTGTGGGACTGGTGCTTGTTGGCATGGTGCATCATCATCATCTTTCTTTGGCAAAGGTGGTTGAGGATGGCAAGAACCACTGCTTAAAGATGGCTTGGTCTTCTTCACCCATTTCTTATAAAGATTTTGCATATGAGAAGATCCATTTACCAGACCAAATGGTACCCTCACCATTCTGTCCCACAGCATGAGCTCGTCTGCTTCTGATGTTTCTGGAACTTCTTCTTTATTTATAACCTCTTCGGGTGGGATAGGCTCTTCCATCTCGCTTTCATAACCTTCTTCTTCCATATCATCTTCATCCTCTTCTGTCTCTGTCTCTCTCTGTCTCTGTCTCTGGCTCTGTCTCTATCTTTGGCTCTGGCTCTGTCTCTGTCTCTGTCTCTGTCTCTGTCTCTGGCTCTGTCTCTGTGGGAGCTCTGTAAGAGAAGAACATGTTCTTTGTTTTATCTTCTTCCTTTGTCTCTAGCTCTGCTCTGGCCATGTAACAGGGAGAGCAGTACATCCATACTTCTATCTCACTGTCAGAAGTGATTTCAAAAATCGTTCCTGGTTCAGGCAGGAAATATTCACCCATTGTCAAAGGCTTTGCATCTTTTGGGAGTTGGCTTACAGTATCCACTGTTAAGAAACGTGCCACTGTTTTCTTGGGAAGGATCTGTTTGACAGCATCTTCGTCTGCTGATGTTCCATCTGTAGCCTCATTAGGGGAGTCAGAAGATAATTCCAAGGAGGTGGATCCATGTCCTTTTTGAGAACCATATAGCTTCAGCACCACTTTGTTGGGTCCTCTACCCAAGGTCAAGGTTCCTTTGAACCAATCCGTTCTTGCTTTGGCTTCAAAAAGCCATGGTCTGCCCAGTAATAGGGGGTAGGATATACCATAAGAGTTTGGCTTCACCACCAGATAGGTTAGCCAATAATCTTTTCCAGCCACTGTAGTCTTCACATATAAGAGAATGCCCAAAGGCTTGATTCTGCTCTGATCCGCCAGTCTGATGAGCCATTGGGTGGGTCGCACCCCTTGTAGGCCTAGATCCTTAATTGTCACATCCGTCATAATGTTCACTGATGAGCCACCATCAATCAGTGCATTTGCAATAAAGCAGCCTTCTATCCACACGCCAATCTCTGGGGTACTCGGATCTAGGAAGGCGTTAGCAACGTCCACTTCTTTTACAGGCTCTGGAGCTTTGTTCGACTTTGTTGCTGATTGGGGAGAAATCCTTAAGTCACGTCTTCTTGTCAGTATACTTTTGAACATTTTTTGGCAAAACGGGGAGACAACATCAATAATTGTCGGAATGTGAGGTTTGGCTTAAAGGTATCTAGATCTCTGACCAGATCGTATTCCTTAATATGATCCATTGGCTTCTCTAACCGGTTAGAAAATGGGGCAACACCCATTTTCATTTTCCTTATTTCTTCCAACAAGGGCATCATGGGGACTTCTTCTGCCACTTGTGACACCTCCTCCTCTTCTATCTCATGGACCTCTGGTCCTGTCTCTAGAACTGTCTTTGTAACTCTCTGTGGCACTGTAGTGCTTTGTACGGCACTGTCAGGCTTTGTTCTGTTCTGTTCTTTTGGTGGAAGATTGAACTTCACTGTTCTGGCAGGAAAATTGTTTTCTTTTTGGATAGGTGGTTCCTTCTTCTTTGCACGCATGATGGCAACAACTTCCAATTCCACTAAATTGGAGGTAGGCTCTTGGGCCTTGGCTGGACTATCAGTAGCACTGTTTTTCATTGGGGCTGGGCTTGGACAGTCTTTTGCAGTGTGGCCTTCTCCTTTGCATCGACTGCATAAGGGCTTGTAATCCACTGACCTTCTGAGATTTGGACAATTTGGTGAAATGTGTCCCTTTTCTCCATATCTGTAACACTCCACTTCTGATCTCTGACCACCGCCAGACTGTCTTCCTCTGTAACTTTGAGAGGGAAATCTTCTGGTCCGAAATTAGGACCAAACTCTCTAGGCTTGGGTCCAATATCCTGCGTTGTCATTTTAGATTCCAACAAGTTGAATCTTGCGTTTTCTTCCTTCCTTCTCCTATCATGCATCTCCTTCAGAGAGTAAATATCCTCTGTATGGTTCTTCCGCAAACAGTAGGAACAGAAGGCTCCAGGAATGGTTGGTTTTCGTGTACATTCAGTGGCTAAATGGCCTGCTTGATGACACTTACCACACCAAGTATTTGACCGTATCACATCTCTTCCTGCTCCTGCAACATTGGATATGCTAGCAATATTCACTTTCAGCATCTGTAGCTACTCTGTAATCACATCCATCAACTCCTTTTTGATACTTGCAACTGAGTTGGATAAGTAATCCTTCAAGCTTTCTCCTCCTGAGGTACTGGCAGTAGGATTTTGATGAGTCTCTGTAATCACTGTATAAATAGGTTGGGCTAGCACAGAGAGGTCTCTGTTCTGGTTCTGATTCAGAGCTCCTGTTTGAACTGTTGGCTGTTGGCTCCAGTTGGTAGGGTTCCACTATTGCTGTTGATTTGGCATTGGGGAAATTGGTTGGGACCATTGTTGTTGTGGTTGAACCATCATTTGAGGCATTGATTGTGGCCACTGTGGATTTGGTGCACTGTACTGTATACTGGGGGCATCTGTTGGTAGGGGTAGGGGACAGTCCCTGGGACTGCATTTGGTGGGTACATCATTCCTGGCATCAGAGGAGGTAGGAATCCTCTTCATGGATTCATCGCCAATCTAGCTTCCACTTCATCGTACAGTCTTGCACCTTCTGTTGTAGCTTGCAGTGTGGCTGGTCTTTGCAGCTCCACAAACTTTCAGACTTCTGGTTGTAATCCTCTGAGAAACACCCCCTTCTGAATGCCATCATCTAGATTATGGTTAGTCCATATCTTCAAGATGGATTCCATTTGTGAGACATAAGCTTCTACTCTTTCTCCAGAGGACTGACTTAGGTTCATAAATTCCTCTCGCATCCGCTCTTCAAAACCTTCATGCGTGAATTTAGTGAGGAAGGCCAACTTCAGGTCGTTCCATGTGCCAAAAGTTCCTGCTGCTTGTCTCTCATACCACTGAAACGCCGCGCCCTTGAAAGTGGCGGGGAATACTGCCAACCAATGCTCAGGGGTTCTGGCATTGTTAGCCACATATGCTACCATAAACTCTGCTACATGAAGATCGAGGCTTGATGTGCCATTGGGACTTCTGTAAAGAGTTCCGGAAGGGCGTCAAAGGCAGCTTCTGCTGCGAGCTCGTTCTCGGCTCTGATTTTTGCTTTCTCTCTTCTCACATACCTCTGGACTCGTTCTAACGCTTGCCTCTTTATTGCGTCATTCATCAAGGGGTTGGCTCCACTCTATTGTTAGTGCTCCACAGAGGGTTAACAGAAGGCTTCAGTCTCTGTAGGACTATCTTGCCAACATTTCTTCTACTTCTTTCTTTTCAACGTCTCTGAATTCTGCTTTCATGCCACTGCACAGAGGAAGGTATTCGGTTCTGAAGGTGTCAAAATGCATACATCTGAGCATTGTGGTGGTGCCATCATCATAGTAATGCTAGCTTCTGATGGTTTCAATAGTGTATGTTGTAAAGAACACTCTGTCTACCAAATTCCAGTGGGTTGCTAATTGAACAAACAGCAGTGCACCAAGCATCCCATGTATCTTGCTGTTGAGCATCCACGAACAAATTCCAACTCTTTTCCTTCTTGTCTCTGTGAACCTCCACAGACCAAGACTCCTAAAGTTTCTTCACAATCTCCCACTTGATGATGTCTGGAAACTTCTCAACGAATGCCAAATCTTCCATGTATGGTCATTCTCTTTGTTTCTGCTCTTCAGTTTGTTCCCAAACAGTTTGCCATCAAGATGCAAGTTTCTGCTGCTTCAATAGGAAGAGGAAACTGTCCACCACATAGAGCATGCATCATGATGGTGATGTCTTTCCGCCATTGTGGGATGAACTTCTTGTGGAAAGTGACTTTGATTATGAGAAATTCCAACTCTTCAGTGGAAGAAGGAACTTTACAAACATTCATTGAATTCTTCTCTTCTTGGCAATGCCATTTCCTTCATTTTCAGCCTTTTCTGGTGCTTGTTGATGGCAAGTTTCCTCGGCTGCGCACCAAAAACATGGAGCCCCAAGAGGAACACTAAGGAAAAGGGAATTATCTTGTAAGAAAATCTATCTTGTAACATCAACAAGCTTGTTTATTAGGTTTTATATGATCACAATGAAGAAAAGAACACCAGGCACAACAAATCTTCATGCAGCATCATGTAGATCTCCCATGGATTTGATAGAATCAACTATATTCTTCAATATCTTCATAAAATCCATCAATATAACAAAGAAAGCAAAGGAATACACCATCTTTGAATGGAAATACATCACATAGTGTTCATCTTCAATATCTTCATAGTCTTCTCTCTCAATCTCTCATATACAATCACTCTGTTTTAATAGAATTGGCTATGTCTGACTCTCTCTCCTCTCTCCATCAATAATACATCATATCCTCATGAAAATCTCTCATAATCACTCTCAATAATCCTTCTTAGGTCGTGGATACCCCTCCCAAGAGGTATGTCTGATATGAAGAGTCACCAGAGCCACTATAGTGTCCTTTCATAGCTCACTACTGTCACTTCACTTCAGTCTTTCCTTGAGTCTTCAGCAGCTACTTCTTTTACTTCTTTTAGCTCTTTTACACTTGTATTCACCTCTTTCCAAAGCTAAAAAACTTTCCCAAGCTACACTCTCATCCATCAAAACACATACAGAAGCATACAGAACAGTCACAGTACAGTACCAGAATAGCTACAGTACAGTTACAGTACAGAGACAGAAGCTCTATAGAAGATCTACAGAAGGTTATAGAAGGTCATCAAAACCTCATAACTCATACTCAAACCATTCCAAACCATCAAAAATCACTCAATAAGCTTTCAAACAATCTCAAACCCTATCAATCAATACTCTATCACTCCTTATAGAGAAAAAACAGAACAAAACAGAAGCTTTACAGAAGGTATACAGAACCAATCAGAACATCACATCTCCACTAAAAAACATCATGAACTTCCAAAACATAATCAGTATCATCCAAAACACTCTCAAACCACTTCCAAACCAATCAATCATCTCATAAAATCAACCATTCTGCTCTCAAAAACAACAAAAATCAGCCAAAAAATAGGTCATTTCAACACTCAACAATATTTCTTTCAATTCTTTATATATTTTAGTCTAATATATTGTGACTCATAATTGTTTGTATATCTCTAAATGTTTTGCAAACTACCGTCGTTGGTAGGACACCTCCTAGAGAGGTAGGTTACCATTGAGGCCATAACCGCGCAGCGACATGGCTTCACTTTTATGAGGAGGATCTCATCACTGAGGACCAATACAACCGGGCCATGAGGATTCGACAGCCAGAGGAGGTATGTTTTTCTTACTTTCCTATTAAAAGTATAACTAATTATAACTTTTTCTCCACCTTGTCTATGTAAGCAACCCTGATCTTTTGTGTGTGTAGGCGAACCCGGATGTGGAGAATAGCGAGGAGGGGGATAGCGATGCTAGTAGCCATGGTGGTATTAGCAAGGATGTTTCCTCTTCAGATTCGTAGAGGAGCACCATACCTCCTCATGAAGCCTTTTTTCTTGTATATGTATGATATCTCTTTGAGCGTACTGCTTGCGGTCACGCTTTAGGTCGCAATCACTTAAACTTCCCTTGTAAATGCTTTGATATATAATGAATACATGGACTTTTATTTTCAATTCTCGTGCCCGTAAGATACATTGTCTTTTTCCCAAATACACAATCTGATGTATGCTCTCTGGTTTTTTTTGTCCAGTTCTGTTTTGCGCGTCTATCAGCACGTCTATCAGCGCGTCTAAATTGCAGATAATTCACGTTTATTCGCGCATCTATAATGCAGACTACACGCGCTTATACACGCGCTTCATAATTCAAATTAAAAAAATAAATTAAATATCTTTAAAAAAAGGATATTTTTTGTTTTTCGTTCGCGTCTATCAGTGCTTGTAAAAGCGCGTCTACTAGCGTGTCTATATGCGGATGCATATGTGCGTCTATTGCACGTCTATTTGTGCGTGTAAATTCGTTGATACATGCGATTATAGATGCGAAATGATAGACGCGCAAATAGACGGGCGGATAGATGCGCCCGTAAGATTTTCTCTGTATTCAAAAATCGCGTCTAAATGTGCGTCTATGAGGCCTTTTTGTTGTAGTGTGATAGGCGATTCAGGTTGAAAGATGGCATCAAAGATTTGCCGTTGAAAGAGGAAATGAGGAATTTGTAATTAAATGAGGAAAGATGTCAGCCTCCTAAGGGCAGAGGTGGCCTCCGATCTGAGGGAAGCAAGGATCAGAGATTCAACAGGCAAGATTCCTCCCCTTGGCCGACGATATCAATCGTTGACGACCCTAACGCACCCTTGGCAAGATTCCTCCCCCTGGCCAATGACAGCCATCGTTGACGACCCTGACGCACCCCTCATGAAGAGAGAGAGAGAGAGAGAGAGAGAGAGAGAGAGAGAGAGATTTACTCGGTTAAATGTCGACCCCCTGGCTACAACCTCAACCCCCACGTCCTCAGCACCCAATCGATCACCCTTGGCGCGATGCACGACCAGCAGGCAAGAGTAGGAGGATCGTAGGCAAGAGCGCGAAGCCACCAATGAGTGATGTGGAGGACGACATGATGAACAGGAATGAAGATCACACCTAGTCATCATGGTAGGTCCTTTTCCATGCAAGATATGCAAGATTTGAAAAGTAGGCTCGACAACTTTGTGGTGCTTACCCAATAATAATGTAGTATAGATAGATGAGATAAGGGGTGCTTTTTGGGGGAAAAAGAACACTTAACGATGCTTCATGCAAAAAAGAAGGGGAGATTTTATGAAGGGCATGGGCATGAGCTGATCAGAGGGTGTGGAGTAGCCTTTTGAGTGGAAAAAGGGGAGCTTTATGTTCAAAGAGGGAGGAGATTGGGAGGAAGAGGCGTTTTTTCTGCATGGCCTAATGGCCTGAGAGGAAAGGAGCAGGCCGTCGTCGTGGGAAGGTCAGTGTGCTGCTTTGTTTTATTGCTGAAAAACAGGTCCACAGGGGGGAGATTCAGCTAAACAGAGAGGGAAGGAGAAGAGTGGAAGAAGAGCACTGAATTCTGCATAAAGAGAAGAGGTAAGGACAGATGGAGTTATCCGGCTTCTAAAGGTTTATCGTGGACTGATCATCATCGTCGGTCTGATGTCTGTAACATCAATGAGGAGAACGTCAGTTCTCATGATGGCGACAGCAGAAACTTGGCCGAGGACTTCAAGCTATAGAGCCGATTTGAGCGTGAAAGCATTCAGTAGCTGAGCCCTAAGGGTGCCCGCTCCAACCAATGCAAATAATGGCGACATACTGGAGACGTGTGCATGGGCGCTGAAGGGGAGATAGGCCGATAGCTACACAAGGAACTTTAAACACTTTTCCAACCTACAGTTCATTGTTTGATAGCTAAAGATTTAAGGATTGGAATTCATCATGATGATAAGATTTGCAAGTTTGAATGCCATGTTGCTTAATAATGTAAAAATTTAATTGATAACCAAGATATTTTATTATCGCAACAAGAGTTTGTATCCCACATTGCATGAGCCCATGCAAGTGGGTGCATGGAAGCTTGCTTAGGCCATACCAAGCAAAATATCTAGCTCTAATGTGGCAATAAAGGACTATGCAAGGGATGTGAGCTCATCAAGAGTAGTTAGCACTACCGCAGGAGAGAAAGTGGAGCGAAAGTGTAGTAGAAGGCATTGAAGGTTTTGGCAAAGCTAGCAAGGAGGAAGATGAGCCTCACTCAATACACAAGAGGATGTCAAACTATACTTGGAGGCCAATGCCCAAGTACTTTCAAAAATCCTTACAACAATGCTTAACACAAATAGGGATAAGAGAATGGATGGCATGGCCAAGTGAGTCACCTTGGATGCAAACAGGGTGAATCACAATGTATTGCACTTTAACATAAGAGTATTAGTGGTTTTCTTTACTAGGAAAGCTTTGAAAGCTCTTGACTTGGGTAACTCGTTTAACATTATTCTCAAATTATAATGCCAAGTTGAGTAGATTTATAACAAGGTAGGGGGTAAGGTGGTATTTAGTAATAAGAGTGCAATGCAAAAAATACTCAAAATTGGATTCTTCTTCTAAGTCTCAGAGCTCCTAGCCTACTTATGGAATCTTTTTCTTCACATCACTAGGGGCTTGAGTAGACCTCTTTACATTCCCCCTCTTGCTAACTGATGTCAGGAGGCATATTCCACGGTGGATTCTAGGATTATATCTATTTGACGAGGCTTGTACACAAGGTGGATTCCTTGTGTAAGAAGTTGACAGGGACGCCAGTCCTTTTCGAGCATCAAATTAATTGAATGTGCACGTAGGTGATTCCATAACAGGCGATTCCGTAAAATACATATCAAATTAATAGACATTTATGAGTTTAGAGTGCACAATTGAATTAAATTAAGGTTAGAACGACAAAGTTCCAATCTATTTAATTATTTTGTAGCTAAAGACTACTAGGTATTCACTTTTATTGGGCTTTATTTTATTATTTTCTAACAATTATGAATGCTTCAGTTGATGTGCAGAGCAAGCGGTGATAGCATTGGGTAGCAGCAAGCGATGACGTGAATCCAAATGCCTAGAAGAATTACCATTTTTGATGGGCGCACTTCTTATCACTAAAGGTGTGGTGCCAATATTTATTTAAGGGCGTTTATTTATTAAAGTGCTTAATAAAATATTTATTATCTTGTATGCGCATAGGTCCTCGGTTAAATATTTCATTATTTGACATATGTATTAGGGCACAGCTCGATTTTTGGATGCCCAAAGGCCTTACTTTATATTTGGACAAAAGCAAACACAAAAACAAAAGCATGCTATTTGTAAAGTGGACTATTTTTGAGCTAAAAGATAAATAAATCTATAAATAAATGCCTTGTGAAGAGCTCACAAAAAGCATTGGGGGGGGGGGGGGGGGGGGAGGGGGAGATTGCACCCAATTTGTATTTTTGTCTCAAGTTGTGCAAATTCTCTTTTGCTTTTTATGAAGGTTTGTAGAGTTCTTTGTTCTTAGGGACCTTCCAACATAATTCGCTACACACGCATACATCATCTGATCTGCGCACTGATGATATGAGAGCAAAGCTAAGATCAAAAGCTTTGAATCACTTACCATCTCGCACGAAGACAAAGCTTCTAGAATGAACGGGGTCTATAGGCGCGATGAACTGACAACATAGGCATGTTCTTGGCAATGGAAAACCCCCTGTTGTACCCTTTGATCGTGAAGGACCTCTCGCAGGAGGTGGAGGACCACTTGCGAAGTCTCCTCTTCAAGTTGTTTTTTCTCAAGGATAAAGCAATTCATGATTAGTGCAATGTTAAGCTTAATGCTTAAGCTTAGAGAGCTTAAGCTCGAAACTTTTCAATTTTGTAATTTGGCATGAACTTGTTGATGAGGTTTCCGTCAAAAACATGCTGCCATCGTATACGTTGATCCAATGATTAGCTTAAGATTTTATTAAAAAGCTTTAAGCTACTAAGCTTATCTAAAGCTTAAAGTTTCAATTAACAATCTCTTATCTAGTGGTGTTCACACTTTGGTATTCCCAAACTGGTTTTGAAGTTCTAGCAAGCCCATGTTCCCACCTACAACTTGGCTGAGTGAATTTATAGTAAGTAGGCTGTCACACGCAGTCTATGCGGAAGACTATTTTGCTTCAAAGAAGACCGTTATCAATTGCCATACTTGAGAAAAGCAAGATCGTAAAAGCAAAAGCCAAAAAAAAAAAGCAAGCCTTGTAAACCCAAATTTGAGCTACGCTCATCCTTCTAACGAGATTTTGAGTATGTGAGGTTGTTTGACATTCTTGTAAGATGTCGGATCATAATATAGATGATTTTATTGGGCAAAGGCGATTTGCTAGAGCCAACTATGGAGCAGAAATTGGATCTAATCATGATGCAACTTCAAGATGAGCGAAGAGCATGTCAAAATTTGTAAGCACAACTGGTTACATTTCAAGAATCTACTGTCAATCAGATAGAGCATAACCTGAAGATGTTATTTGATGTACTATTGATGCAACACTTGATGCACATGCTCTTAGGAAAGAGGCCAATATAAGTAAAATAAATTTTAAATTTTTCACTTTTAATGGCTAACGTGATGGCAAAATTGTTCTTGCTTTCATTAGTCTATTTGATGACTATTTTGATGAAGAGCAATATGTTGAAAAAGATAAACTTAAATGCGTCATTAACCATCTAGTAGACAGAGCATCATTATGGTGGACTATTGTCCGCAAGAGTGTCAATTGTCCCTCTACTTGGGAAGCCTTTCAAAAGAATTTTTTTGCAGAATTTCATTCCACCTCAATTCCATGAGAAAGCTATCAAACAGAGGGATCTCCTGCAACAAAGAGATTGTGAATCCATTCCGCAATACACTAAGCATTTCTGGAGTATCTTACTTCAACTTCGAATGCTTGAAGATGTTCCTGAGGGGACCCACAAGCACAAGTACATGTCTGTTTTGCTTGGTCACTTCTATGTGAAAGTGAATATGTTCAAGCCAAAGACTTTGGAGGATGTGATTTCTCTAGCGCATCATGCGGAGGATAAAATTTATGGATGAGAAAAGCAGCAGCAACAATTTTCGATTAATGGTAACGTTGGTACAAAGCAATTCAATTCAAACTTTGGAATATTCAATCAAAATCGCTTTGCTCCTTTTTTTTGTAAACCCTGGACTCAAACTCGTGCTTTACCATCAAATACAAAGTTAAATCCTAAGGCTTCCCTCCAACCAAATCCCAATATACCCAAATTTCTAGCCCTTACCAATAATGTCTTCAAATCAAAGCCTATGGTTTGCTACAAGCATCATCAGCTTGGACACTTATAGTAGCGAATTGTCAATCCAAGAAGCAAGTTGTTCAAATCAAACACTTGGGAGCAACTAATGACCGGCACCATGAAGATATACCAGACTTCACTAGAGATGATGATGATATCGGTGATGCTTCAGATACTTTACCAGGTATGCCAAATCCTCATTCATTATTAACAATGAAATGTTTTGTGCATGGTCAAGAAAAGATTGTTTTACATGATGATGCAAACACACATGATTTTATTTTTGCAAAATTGATAAAAGAATTAAATTTACCTACTGTTTCAACTCATTATCGCATAAAGGCTGCATTCTTAGGTACTAGATACAATGGTATACAAGAAGTGCATGATTTAGAGATTAAAATTGGTGATTAGTTGAGCGTAGAAATTTCTTGGTTGTGATGGTATTCGTGTTGATCCTAAAAAGATAGATGCAATTTTGAATTGGCCAATCCATACAAATGTGCATGAGTTACGTTCTTTCTTAGGTCTTGCCAGCTTTTATAGAAATTTTGTAAGAAATTTTTTATTGCTTGCATTGCCTTTGACAAAATTGTTAAAGAAATGTATTGTGTATCATTGGTCTGATAACCAGCAAAAGTCTTTTGATTTGTTGAAACATACTTTAACACATGTACCTGTTTTGCAATTACCTGATGTTAATCGACCATTCTTCCTCCTAGTAGTCACTGATGCTAGCTAGTGGATCAGGAATAGGAGCTATCCTTATGCAATATTCACATCCCATAGCCTATTCTAGTTGCAAACTTAAACCTTCTGAGTTGAAGTATTCCACCTATGATAAAGAATTGTTAGTTGCCATTCAAGCCTTACGTCAATGGAAACACTATTTCAAGGGATCCAAATTTATGATTAAAACTAACCAGTAAAATATCAAACATCTCCTTAGTCGGTCACAAATTTCAGAACGTCATATCAAATGGCCTGCTTTCATTCAAAGTTTTCATCCACTTATCCAATATCAGTCAGGAAGAGAAAATTTTATTGCCGATGCCTTGAGTAGAAGACCAAGTATCCATAATATTTCCGTTCTATCCTTTGATTCCCTTACTCCTATGAAGGATACTTATGACCATGACCCCAGTTTTCAAGTTGATTGGAACAAATTAGTTGCGAATAACTGGATTCCAATTGATTCTTTATCTTGTTCTGATGAAGTTATGTTTTATGAGAAAAGATTGTGTGTCACGATTCAATTTAGATCAATTGTGTTGTACAAAATTCATAATCCTCTATATCAAGGCCATAGAGATATTATTTCCACTTTAAGAACATTGGTTGAAGATTTTTACTGGCCGCAAATGGAATTTGATGTTTCTAACTTTGTTTCTGAATGTTTAATTTGCCAAAGAGTCAAGTGACACCATGGTAAGCAATATGGTTTGTTAATGCCTTTACCGATTCCTGACCATCCATGGGAACATATTTCAAAGGATTTTATAACAAGTTTGCCTAATACACAAGCCAATCATGATATGATTTGGACTATAGTAGATCGGTTTAGCAAACAAGCATATTTTCTACCATGCAAAAAAACATTAACTGTGTCTCAAGTTGCACAATTGTTTTTTAATACTATTTTCACTAATCATGGTTTGCCAAAAATTATTATTTCTAATCGTGATTCTAGATTTTGTAATAATTTTTGGACTACTTTGTTTGCTAATTTAGGTATTATGATTGATTTTTCATCTGCATTCTATCCTGAAACCAATGGGCAAATAGAAGCTCTAATAGTACAAATCTAGATCTTTTGCGTGCATATACAATTTTAAAACCACAAACATGGGACACACATTTGCATCTACTTCAATTTACATACAATAAACCACCACACACAGCTATGCATAAAGTACCTTTTGAAATCATTTATGGACATAGATTGCCTACACCTGTCACATCATTATCGAATAAAGTTAAAGTTGCTGATGATATTGCCAATACACATGCTACTTTTTTGCTTAAGTTTAAGATATGATTGCAAAAGCCCAGCAATCATACACTAAACAAGCTAATAAGAAAAGACAAGCCATGAGTCGCAATGTTGTTGATTATGTATGGTTACACATTGAAAAGAAAAGATTGCAAAGTGTTGAGAAACATCATGTTGTTAAATTAGGACCTGGGTTCTATGGACCTTTTAAAATAATTCACAAGATCAATGACAATGCATTTAAATTACAATTACCCAACCATTGGAAGATCCATAATACTTTTCATATCATTTTGTTACAACCTTTTAGAGGCCAATTACTTGTCCACCTTATCTATGAAAACCCTCCTTTATTAGAAGAAGAAACTGAAATTCTTAAACCTGAAACTATTCTAGACACTGACTTTATGACCACTAGAACTTGTCGTAGATATTGTAGATATTTGGTTAAGTTTAAAAATCATCTTGTTGAAGAGGCCCAACGAATGCACGCCCGCGACCTAAGTGCTTATACCTCATTGCTCACTCCACATTGAGCTAATAGCAATTTAGGACAATTGCTATCCCACCCCGGGGATATGATGCCAGGAGGCATATTCCACAGTGGATTCCGTGATTATATTTGTTTGCTACAGCTCCTCATACACAAGGTGGATTCCTTATGTAAGAAGTTGATGGGGATGCCTGTCCTTTTTTGAGTGTCACATTAATTGAATGTGTACGTGGGTGATTTCACAACAGGTGATTCCGTAAAATACATATCAAATTAATAGATGTTTACGAGATTAGAGTGTGCACTCAAATTAAAATAAGGTTAGGATAGAGTTCCAACCTATTTCATTATTTTGTAGCTGAAGAGTGCTAGGTATTCACTTTTATTAGGTTTTATTTTATTATTATTTAGCCATTGTGAATGCTTCAATTGATGTACAGAGCAGGCGACGATAGCGTTGGGTAGCACCGGGTGATGATGTGAATCCAAATGCCTATAAGAATTACAAATTTTTATGGGTTCATGCCTTATCACTAAAGGCGTGGTGTCAATATTTATTTAAGCGCGCTTATTTATTAAACCAATTAACAACATATTTATTATCTTGTATGCACATAGGCGCTCGGTTAAATATTTCATTATTTGACATTTATATTTGGGCATAGCCTAATTTTTGGATGCCCAAAAACCTTACTTTATATTTGGGAAAAAGTAAACACAAAAGCAAAAGCATGCTATTTGTAAAGTGGACTATTTTTAAGCTAAAAGATAAATAAATCTATAAATACATGCCTTGTGAAGCACTCACACGAGGCATGGGGGGAGATTGCACCCAATTTATATTTTTGTCTCATGTCTACAAATTCTCTTTTGCTTTTTATGAAGGTTTGTAGAGTTATTTGTTCTTGGGGACCTTCCAGCATTCGCTACGCACACATACAACATCCGATATATGCACCACTAACCCTTAAAATTTTTACATTTTCTTGCTTTGGAGCATAATGGAGGAGAAGCCAACCTTCATTGACATTGACATTCCTATTGTGGGAGAACTGCAATAAAAGTTTTTCTAAAGTTGATTTGCTAGTGCATATTGCCATTGTGATTAATGGGGCCACTTTTTCTAAGAATTCCCACAAATTGAGGTAGAGAATAATATACAAAAGGTAGCCAACTAGAGCATCTTCTATGGAAATAGTTAATAATGTTGCACACAATAAATGTAAAAGTGTTGAAGCAACTAAGGAGGTGCATCAAGAAGGATGATAGAAAATTAAGACTAAAAAGGATAAGAAAATATCTCAAAAGTAATCAACAATCCTTCATAGCATGCTCATGAATCTACCTTGGATTGAAAATTTTTGGAATAAATCTTCCATTCCAAAGAATAGTCATGGTCAAATCAATGCATTTGCACAACTCAATGGAGTTCCACTAGAATAACTCAACATAGAGTTTCTAGGTTGGGATGAAAAAATAAGGTAGCCTCACATGGGCATTGCCATGAAGGAGTAGGGAATAACAATCAAGATTGCTTCATGACCCAACTCAACTCGAGCTTGGGAGGAAGACATCAGGAAGAAAAAAAGTTTAATGAGCACTCCTAAAATGAATATGGAGATAAGGGAGATAAAAATTAGCCTATATTGAATGCAGAGCTGACGAAACTTCTTTTTGGAAATGGATTACTAAGCATGAATTTGATTTTATTAATTCTTTCAAACACGAGTGACATAGATGGAGTTAGCCTATATTGAATGGAGAGGTGAAGAAACTTCTTTTTTAGAAATGGATTACAAAGCATGACTTTGATGCCATTAATGCTTTGAAATACGAGTGACATAAATGGAGTAGTTCTAAGTTCCAGAACAAAATATTCATGCTACTTTGAGGGAGTCAAAAATGGTAATTTTGATTGCATGACATAGTGAAATCAAGTAGAGATTGAGAATGCCTTTATAAGTTTGAAGAAGGTAGAATTTTGACTATCTCTATAACGTGGGAAAAGAGAAAAAAGAACATCACCAATGTCTATGGAGCTAATGAAAATACAACAAAGGGGAAGAAATGGGCTCAACTACTTGATGTCTCACCAAGAATAGGACTTGTTGGGGGTGACTTCAACATGATCATGGACTAGCGTGATGATGCATCGTCCTAATATTTAGTTTGCTTAGGTAGTACTAAGCTTGATTCCTATAAGGAAGTATTACATAGTTGGGGGATGGAGGACATACCAGAGGTGTTGGAAATCTCTGAGCCATCATTTACACAGAACTCATTCATTCATAAAAATTATTGGGCTTTAGTATATAGGCGGTATGGTAGTGACCATGACTAGTGGCTCCCTTCCCTCCTAGAAATCACCACCCTAGAGGTGGATATTGAATGTCTTTTATCTAATCACCTACATGTTGTATTGTAGCTCAAAATAGTGGAAGTTGAAGGTCATGGAATGCATGAACCCCTTGTGGTGGGCCCAAGAGACTACTTGTAGAGGGCTTTTAACTATATATTATTGGTGGCAATAGGAAAACTAAAAGAAGACATTGGCAAGCACAACGAGGCCCTTGGTAGAAAGTTTCTATTACCTTCTAGCAAATGATCACCTCACATGACTTGTGGCAATGTGCTTAAGAGAGGATGGCCAAACAATGGTTTTTTTTGAAATTTCATGGATCGCCGAATGAAAGTCAACAATTGAGCAGGGAGGCCATGAATTGATAAAGAAAAAATCATTCGAGGATTTTTTTTTTTGCAAGCTTTCCTTTTTGTTCTTTTGTGATTAGCTAATGAATTAATGTGGCTTCTTAACAATCCATATCATTTGTGCATCATGCAAACATCCTCTATCAAAGCTTTAACTTAGCTATACTAATTCAGAAAATTATTTTGTTGTAGGAGTATCATTTTTCTCATGGTACTGTTGTAAGTGATGTAATCCATTATGGCTTGCCTATATGCAGAGCTATCAAGTGGCCATTTGAAAGGAAAGAAAATGTTTCGCATAGAACTCCACATATAATTATGATGTAGCATGTGATCTACAAGCCCAAATCAAGGTAGAGAGAAGTGTTATCCTAGGAGCTCCTCGACACACAAATGGATAAGATTCTGGAGTAAGAATTCACAACACCCTATGCCAAAATGGGACATTAGTAAACTCTTGCTTTTATTTAATATCTCATATGCTCTTTTTCCATTATATCATAAATAGACTTTGAGCTATATAGTGCTAACCTTTGCTATGTAGCATTGAGATCTTAGCTATGAAGCAATGATCTCTAGTATTTAGCAAAGCCCTTAACAAACATGGGGCACTTCAAATGGTATAGAATGTCTCCCAAGTGTCTACCCATGTCAAGTGCTTTATAAAACTAATATGCGTTATAAAGCATAGATATCACAACTACATAGCAATGACCTCTAGGATATAGCAAGCTCCTGTGCAAACCATGCGAGATTTGTAGTGGTAGAATTGGCTCCTAATTGGATGCCAACATGATAGTGGACACATTTTGCCACTAATATGTATACTACATAGCATAATTCTATGCAATCTAGCATGGAGACCTTAACTATTTAATGCACATGTTCCTCTAGCAAACATATCAGCAATGTTAGTGGTGACATGCACACCTACATGCTAGCAAACCCTAATGGTGGCTAGCTGCAATCTTGGTAGAAAGGAAAATCACATTGCTTTCTTCTTCTCATAGCTCAAAATTTATGTGGGCTACATTCTTAAAGTATACAGTTGATTGAGTGACTAATGTCTTTGTTATCTTTCATATAGATAAACAACATAGCATCAAAAGGAGAATCATATGATGGATAGCAAAGTGAAGTAGTCGTGTCTCTACACACAACGATATAAAAACATTCAATTTATTAATAACAAGGTGCCTAACGTCTATATGTGTTGTTGGATCTCGACAAGAATATTGAAATGCTACAAATGCTAATGAGAGGGGAAGTAAATATGGCATATAAACATGCAAGGTTTGATGATGATGTAAGGGTCTATGCCTTCATTAGCCCTAGGTTTATGGCTTAATCACCATGAAGTTTGATGATGATGCAAGGGAAAGATGATTTCTCTCATAGGTCTATGTCTTAATCAATTCGAGGTGATAATAAAAGGCTTCACTTGAAAAAGAAAAGGGGTTGGGTAGCCCCCCATGGTCCGTGTGCACGCAGATGATGGGGGGGCTCCTAGCCCCCTTTTATTTAACTAGCCCAAAGCTCTTGGTAGGTTTGTAGAGTTGCAAGGTCGCAGGGTCTATAGGTTAGCAATGGAACCAAGTAGAAGCATAGCATAAGGAATCATTAATGAGCAATGATCAACACCATCACAAATGTGCAACATGAGAAACCATCTAATGAACCTTGCAAAAATAGACTCCATTAATGTAGTAGCTTCCTATTATCCATGCACGTGCGGACGAGCCGGCCTCTCTATGATCGTGAGGAGGAGGATCTATGGCTTGACAACTTGTGCTTCACGAGAGCATTAGGAAAAAAATGGACTCACAAATGGTCCCTTAAAAATAATATAGTTTAAGATGTGGGCCTTTTGGATTGTCCAATAGGAAGGCTAGATGTTGACATCCATGGAGGGTGAATCTTCTCTCTCTAAATCTTGGATTTTCTATTTAAAAAAGGGGTATTGGGGGATTAAAAAAAGGGAGAATGAATAGTACACAAAATTTGAGTTTCTCTCACCTCGTATTTTTTCCTTTTTTTTGAGAATTTTCAATTTCGGTTTTTTTCCCTCTCACAAAATCAGTTTGACCCAAAAGTTGAGCAACATACCACTTTTCCTCTCTTCTCTATACTTGTGAATTTTCGTCTCCATTGAAGCTCCCTGCTAAGAGTAATTAGGGTTTTGAGCGTTCTGCTTACCTCTGCACTTTCTTCTCCATGTAGCTCCCGATTTTGGGCAAAACACAGGTGCCCATCTCTCTTTGCATTTTCTCTTGTTTGCTATTTTTTCAATAGGGTTTGATGTCGTTTCTTACTGTTATTGTTATTTTATTGCAGAGGTTGTTTGGGGCAGGAGACAGAGGTGCTCATCTCTCTCTCCTTTCTTTCCCCCTCTCTATGTGTTGTTTCTCTTTTATGTTGTGTTTTCAATAAAATTTGATGTTGGCTCTAATTGTTGTTTTCTTATAGAGTTTATTTGGAGCAAGAGACAAAGATGTTAATCTCTCTCTCTGTTTTTTTTTTTTGCTGATATCTTTTCAATACAACACAATGTTAGTTCTAACCCTTGTTGTTGTTTTGTTGCAGAGATCATTTTGAGTGACATTGCATAAGTGCTTATCTCTCTTTCTCTCTCCATGTAAATACTAACTCTTGCAAAATTGTCTTTTGCAGAGATCAATTTGGGAAAGATTGGATAGGTGCTCATTTCTTTCTCTCTCTCGTGTACTCACACAAACTCTCTCTTTCTTCCTCTCTGCATTATCCCTTTTCTACTATCTTTATAATAGGGTTTGATGCTAGTTCTAACTTAAGGATCAATTGTTGTTGCAGCACTTAACACAAGGCAGAGCAGAGATTCTTAGCTCAATTTATAGGTAAATCTACCATATTTTGTGGTGCCAAAATTTATTCATTTAATTAGTAACTTTTATATTTGATGGGATTGATGTTTTCTTATGTCCATCATTTGCAATGGGTTTTGATTAGCAATGATTCAATCTTATCTTCAGCAAATCAGCTTATAGGTAAATTGGCCCTGTTTTGTATTGCTTCTATTCATACAGTTATCTAGATATTTTTTGCTAAAAGGGTTTCATGCAAGTATTTTTGCTAAATGGGATTCATGCAGGTTTTTCTTTGTACATGCAGGTATTGTCCAAGGTTTAGGCGAAGCATATAATTCTCCATCAACTATTTTAATGTGGTGAGTGATTCCTTTGTGTTGGATGATATGGATTTGCTGGAAGTCGATGGTTCAAAAATCCTCTGCTTTATTGGTCATGTGTGTCCATTTGGATCTCTATGCCAATTGGCAATAATCCATGAAACTTTTATATCATATAATCCATATAACACACAATGTGTTGAGTCTTAGAATATCTCATGTGTCAATCCAATGTGCCTATTAAGATTTGCACGCCATGTGGCTACTATCCTTGTAACAACTACTCTATAATACCCACATTTCATACAATGTATTGAGTCAAATCAAACTCCTCTTCATTATAATAAAATTTATTTTGGTGAAACTCTCTGAGTATGCTTGTGCTATTATTTTCATTTTATTTCATGTAAATGATATGATTAAAGTGATGTATTGAAATTAAATCTATACTTTGTGTTGATGTATATATCCAAATGCGTTTCGATATTGATGTTTATGTCTGTTTACAAAAGTGTAAACATCTCTTAATGCCATGTTGATTTGTATGGCATATTAGTGATTACTGGACAGACTTAAAATCCTTATTATTTAGGCGTTAATACATACTTCTTTACATCTAATGCATAGGTTATAATGCCTGAGAGAAGAACAAGCATTCTCTCGATAGAAGTACATAACAGAAAAGATGAAGAAGGGAATTGGATCAGTGATACGTATCATTGCTCGTCTTGGGTACATATGCATCCAAGTATGAAGGGAGCTTTCAGGGTGAAAGCATCTGCAATTGTAGATGTATCAAAGCATTGGAAGGGTAAAATTTTAGCTCTCAGACAAAGGAATGTTGATTCTCACCTTGTAACACAGGCATTTGTACAAAATCCCATCACTTCCTAAAACTCAATGCACAAAAGGGGATCTTTCAGGCCATCTACATTGCAAATGATTAAAGGAAGAAAGGACAAAGAACATGAGAAACTATGATGAATGAGAAAAAAAACCACATGACCTTCCAAAACACTTTACCAAATTCAAAAAGGGACATATAATATTGACATTGTTGGGAGCTAAATGGTAGGGGCAATAAGCCAATAAACCAATAGAGGCATTTGGCAAAAGTAAAAGAAGGGAACTTAGTTGAGGAAGGCTAAAAACCTCGACCAATGTTCATTATCAATGACCTAACAGAGGACAAGGAGACTAAACTCATAATCCTCTTATGAGAGTTTAAGGATGTGTTTTCTTGGTTACTTGAGGAGATCAAGGTAGTAAACCCCAATATCATCACTCATAATATTCCCATAACACTAGATGCAATCCTAGTGAAGTAACGACTATATACTATGAATTCTAAGGATGAACATGCTATCAAAGAAGAAATAGATAAACTAGTGAATCTTGGATTCATTTACAAAACAGAGCACATGGACTAGGTATCTCCAATCATGACAGTGTTGAAGAGAAATGAAAATTTTTGAGTTTTTGTGAGTAAGAAGAAGGTAGAGGTAGCAACAAAATAAGACAACTACCCACCACCATACACTAAACATATGTTGGAGAGAGTCACATATGGAGAGAGGTAGCAACAAAATAAGACAACTACCCACCACCATACAATAAGCATATGTTGGAGAGAGTCACATGAAAGGAAGCTTATAGCTTCCTTGATGGATTCTCAAGCTATAATTAGGTACAGGTCCACCTAGATGACAAGCATAAATTAACATTCACCATTGAATGGGGCATATTTGACTATATAATTATGCCATTGGATTAAGGAATGGTCGTACCACTTTCAAACAATTGATATGTGTGATATTCAAAGACATGCTTCAAAAATGGTTGGAGGTATTTGTAGACAATCTCTACATTCATACCAACTGGGCTTAACATCTTGACAAAACTTTGAATGGTTTTTGAATATTGTAGGTAGTATGGTCTCTCCCTAAACCCCTTAAAGTGCAAGTTCTGGGTAAAGCACAGATGCATGTTAGGGCACATAGTTTCAAAGAATGGCATTGCTATTGACTTTTTCAAACTTCAAGTCATTTTTGATCTATCACCATTAACAAACTACAAGGGGGTTTAATGCTTCATTAGCCAGACAAGATAATATCAATGGTTTGTGTTGAACTATGCACTCATTACAGAGCCACTTTACAAACTATTGATTGTATTTGAGTAGACCAAGGAATATCAATGTGTTACAAGGAACTAAAAAATTCTCTCACTACTCAACCAATCTTATGAACCCTAGATTGGAGCATAACCTTCCACGTGCACATTGATGCTTCAAAAATTGTTGTAGGGGCACTTTTGTACCAACTTAAAGAACATAATTTGGATTATCTAGTGAGTTTTGCCAATTGCCAACTCACCAATAAAAAACTCAATTATTCCACCACTAAGAGGGAAGGATTAGCTATGGTGCTTGCTATGAAAAATTCTCGACACTATTTATTAGTGATTTCTTCTATTTTATTTGTGGAACATCAGGCTCTATTGTACAAACAAGTTCCAAACTATAGGGTGCATAGCTAGATGGTTATTTCTTCTCCTTGAATTTGACTTCTTAGTGGTAGTGCAAAAGAGAAAACAACATCACGTGGTTTTCTTGAATTTCTAACAAGGAGTTGGTTGAAGAGGGCATCATTGATGACCTACCAAATGCTCATTTGTTTGGGATCTCAAAAGATGATGATATTTTTTAAGGCTAATATCACTCCTTATTGGGAAAATAACATTTTTGAGGTATTTGGAAAAGGAATACTAGATAGTCCGATAGAAAAAGGAAGATTATGTGGCCTCATGACCAAAGCATAGCCATACTAGCTAGTCCCTAGGTAATTGTACTGGTTAGGCTAGGAGGGTTACTAAGACGATGTGTTTGCAAACATGAGATGCATGAAGTCTTAATAGAAGTGCACATTAGAATTTCAAGAGGATATTTTTATGGACGTTCCATTGATTGAAAAATCTTGCAATCCTAGTTGTGATGGCCTACCTTGTTTCATGACACTACGAGGTTTGTGAAGCATTGTGATGAATACCAATGTACTAAAATTCTAATAAAAAATGATAGAATGGATTTTAATCCACTAATAATAGCAAGACAAACTTTTGAAAAATGGAGAATTGATTTTTTTGGATGCATAAGCCATGCAATGCAATACTCGCATGCAACATACATCATTGCTACCACAAATTATCAAACAACCAAGTGGATGGAAGCTAAAGCTAAGAGAGAAAAATATGCAAGGACCATAGCTAAATTTGTATGGGAATATGTGATCTCTTGATTCGAATCTCCAATTGAGATAGTAAGCAACCAAGGTACCCACTTTAGTAGTGAGGTGATTGCACACTTGTTATCCACCTTTATGATCATCCACAAAAAATCTTTCCCCTACTAGCCCCAAGCCGATGGCTAGGCAGAGTTCACCAATAAAACCTTGATCAATGTCATGATCAAAATTGTCTCAATCTCTTAGAGCCATTGGGACAATAAACTCATGGCTACTCTATGGGTACATTAGATAGCCTACAAAATGATAACCAATCCAAAGCCCTTTGGACTTACATATGGCACACACATAATCATGATTGTAGAATTCTTTGTTCCAAGTCTAACAATAGCTATCCAAGAAAGATGGGAGGGACAAGTAACATGGACTAATTGAAGTTAGAGCAACCATCTAGAGTACAATTACTAAGTACCCATGCACCACCAACCATTGCTACATCAATAGTAGAATTACCAAACTTGACCTTAAGGATGAAAGCCCCATACCTACGGCTTATTTGAGTATCATTGTAACTAGTGTAAGGACATCTTGCCATGTTGCTGCCTTGATCAACAAAGGTACTAATTGTAATATCATGATGCATGATGATTGTATAGCAATTAGACAACCACCACTCATGTCTGTGATGCCAAAAGTAAATCCATATAGGGGATCTCATTAGGCACTATTAGAGAAATGTCAAATCACCTCAGCCATTAAGACTGCAAGTCTACCCATGCCAACTTCTACGTGCTATCTAATGCCAAATAAGTAGGTAAATGATAAACTGTTGGGACACCATTGAAACAACTCACCAAGTGTATATTCCACCTTGAACTAAAATGCAACCATTTGGAGCTACCCAATGTCAAGATTATCACCACTTTCAACAATAGTCATAATACCTCAATGGAGAAGGTAGTACCACCAACACTCCCCACACACTCAAATTCACCCCTTAAAAAGATCAATGACGCTCTCTTCAATGAGTTTGTTAAGGCTCAACCAATGCACAATAGGTTGGCTAGTTAAATATATCCATCTTATAGCAACTATCAATGGTGGGTGCTGAAACATTGAATAAGAAAAGGCATGGTGCCCACTCACACGCTCATCCTCAACATGGGCCAAACCCTAAATAATTACAGTGGTGAAACAAATGATGTGTCCCAGATCTAACTCGATGGGTCCTAAAGCCTTGCTCAAAGCACAAGGCTACTACACTAGCAACAAGCTTATCTCGTTGCTAAGGCTCATGCACAAAACTATCATGATATCCCCATACATAAAGTCTTGGGAAGCCAAAACCCCACAACTGAGAAAGCAAGCACCACGATTACCCTTACCCAATCATGGTCCTCAAGTCAATCCTATATAGAGCTCAATCTCTAAGTCCTAACAACTACCTTACGAAGGATCACAATCCAATGAGTTTCTAGAAGAACATTGATGATTGTCACTAACCGTGAGAAAACACCAAAGATAGACGACTCTCATTCACCAAACCAAAACCACTTAGTTGATGGAAAAACCCAACATGTGCCTAAAAGTACCCTTAATTCAATGCCTACAACAAGCCAAAGCCAAGTGTTTGTACCACTCAATCAAATTAGCCACCACAAAAAGCCAAATGCTCCTCTTGGCCTCAATAACTCTTGTGAGAGATAATCTCTCTTGAACTAGCTACCAGAGCATGGTAGCAAATACTAGCAATGACATTGTCACATGTATTCCATGACTCAATAACACCTTCACTCTATTCGCTCACAGTACAAATGGCTTGACTTAGGCCTCCTTGATGAAAACATGTAATAACCTTCCCTCACTGCATAGAACCCCCCCCCACTTGTAATTTAAGTAAAAATGATTTTTTTTCCTTTTTCCCCTGTCATCGCCGATAGGTGGTGAGGGGGAAAGAAGAGGAAGGTGGGAGATGCTGATGTGGAGGAGGAAGATGGTGTGATGATAGGAAAGGGAGAAGATAACATGGAAGGGGGGAGGGAGCAAACGATGTTATGTGAGCGGTGATCGAAAGCAAGCCTCACTCACAACCCGATAACGAGATGTTAAGGAGTGCCGGTTGGGATAACTAACTTTGTCAAATGCACAACACAACTTGAAAAATTCAAATATTTGATAATACGCCACAAGCCACATATAAAAACAAGACAAAACACAATGCCTCTTGAAGCTTAAAACAACTAAAAACCCGAATGTGGGTAGAGCATCACACAACCACAACACAACGAAAATACCAACAATTCGAAAACAAACCAAATGAGGTATATTTTCGTACCTTAACAATCCTTGAGCCGATGCTCGGCGCTTTGACACCCAAAAGCTCCAACTTCCAAATTGGCATGACAAGAGCTCACTCTAGCATGCGACCCTCCACTCTCCTCTCTCATAAAATACAATTGTAATCAAGGGGGAAGGCCCTTAACTCTCTATTCTCATCTCCTGATATAGTTTCCTATCCACACTCACACACATTAGGCTTTTTGCTTTCAGCTTTCAGCTTTTGGCTTTTGCTTTTCTATTACTTTTCACTATTTTTGTTTTTTCTGCCATATGCTTGTTTGCAACTTGTTTGAATCATAACTTCGTCATTTGGACTCCAAATATAGTTATTCGGGTACTCAAAACGATTGGAACACATTGGTCGACAAGCTATCGTGGGCAGAATTACGAAAATACATACAAAATGGGCAAAAATATTGATTTTCGTAAATCGTATCATTTTATCAATCTTTTATCTTGGACGACTTATTCCCTTCCTTGGCCTATTGTTGTTGTAATTGCACACACTTTCAGCACACATGTCCTCTTTTTCTTCAAGAAATACTCGCCAACGATGTAAAACGTACGATCTTTTCCTTTGATCCTTGAGTTTTCAAAATAAACATTCTCTGGATATGAACTTGTTTTTTTATGCAATGTGCCCTAGCATGAATATGATTTTTTGAAATTAACTCCGTGCCCAATCATTCATGATTTGGAAAAATATGCAATGTTAGATCCATGATATGCAACCAATCAATCGATGCTACACAAAAAAATAATGTATGCATTGAAGAAATTGTGCCTAGTATATGTACATGTGATTGTGCGTTATGCAAAATGCAAACAAAATTTCTTAATTAATTTAAAATTCCTTATACTCACCTCTCAACTCTCATAAAAAAGATATGATATATTCCGCTCCACCCATCCAAAATCTCACAATCACTCTAGAAAATGATTGTCCTAAAGACGTTGACCAGATAAGAATAACCCATCTCACAATTAGTGGCGTCCTTCATGACCCTCTAACTCGCCGAACCTCCTAAACACTCAATCAAAGGTTCCTAACTTTGTGACGAACATTCCAAATATCGTTCGTGTAAGAAATGTGCGTGCTCAATGACAGGTGCTCTCTCATGTGCACATGCATCTAAAACTTACTACATATAGCTGCAGCGGACCTCATGCCATGCTAGTGCTCAATGATGGTGCAAAACGTGCATAATCCCAACCCATGACATGGAAGTATTTGAAAAGAATAGGAGAGGACCCCCGATTGTAGTGCATCAACAAGTGTAACGTGAAGTGCTCGTGAACCCATTATCCTCGTGATGTGCAAAAGTATCGACAAGAAAACATACCTAGCTCCTCAATGTTCAATAGTTATTGATAAACACAAGCTTCATCCTGTCCAAAAAAAATACCAAGATCGATCAAGGCTATCAAGTTTCACACTCAACAAATCAAATAAAATGATAGAAGCAAATCCTAAGCTAGACAAACACAAGAAATCCAATTATGAAACAACAAAACAAACTGTCACGCAAATAACTAAGCTAGTAAAAATTAAACCTAACTAAAGTTTGACTAGGGCTTTTCAGTTTTCAGAAAAACACTTGACATATTTAGCCCTCCCCCTAGTCTGCAAACATTTATGTGCAGCAGTTGCTTTCATAAAACGATGCAACATTTATAAGCCAATCAAAAATGAAATCCAATGATCTATCCACAATCTTCTCAACAAACGCAAATGGCACATTTCTCTCAAAGAACTCCTTTACAGGTAGACAAAACTCATCCATGAAATTCTCATCAAAATCCTTGAGACAATCCTCTCCATCTAAGGGAAATGCATCATCCTCCAAATTCTTCAAATCCCAACCATAATCCAACATCTTCAAACCCCTCAAATCGCAACCACACTAAAAAATGTTCAAATCCCACAAATTCTAACCGTAATCCAAAATCTTCATATCCCACCCATCCTCCCTAGGAAAAACCATGACAAAGCTAGGGTTTTGAAACAAGGTTTGAACTCTTTCTATGTTGCCAATCTCAAATTCATCCACTGACTCATCTACAACTTTTCCTAAAGATACTATGTAAGGATCTCCCAACTCAATCTCCAAATCAAACACAACATCAAAAAGAGTCAACTCCAGACTCATAACACCACAAAAACCAACAACATCCACAAATGGGTTCACTCCAAGACACCCAGCCACCTCACTCAACTCATCAACACTACAAGACTCCATCGAGTCTTTCACACACAAAGAGTGGTAAACGCCTTCCATAGTATCTTTACAAGAAACCTCATAAGAAACTGAAGAAACTTTCACCTCTACATCATTATGAATAACATCTTCACTATACAACAATTTTGGGTCTAAAACCTCAACCAAAGACTCCTTAACTACCAAATCCCCTACTACCTCCTCACAAACCTCTTCCAACTCTATTTTCTTGATTTTAAACCACTCTCCTCCCAAATTCTCAATTCTTTCTAAAGCCTTACTCAAATTCTCTCACACATCCTCATCAATGTCACTCTCAAGATCCTTAAAACCCCAATCAAAATCATCACAAACTTCATCAAAAATTTCTAGAGAATTCAAAGAAACTACAAGACTATCAAATGAAGTTTTCTCTTCAACATTTTTGCCTAAAACAACCAATCAATCATCATCACAACTATCAAGGAGTAAGAGATTAGGTCTACTCAAAACCACATCATCAACACCAAAAACAAAAGCCTCTCCCGGAATACTCAAAACCATCAACAATCGACTCACAAGACTCAACTGAGTCAACAACATCAACACCAAAATCACAAAAAGATTCAAAATTTAAAACCTCCATACTCTCTTGATCACCAAACTCATAACCAAACTCACAAAAAATCTCCACAAACTCATTAGGCAACAAATTCGAACCCTTAACTTCATCTTGAAAACTTACCATTTCTAAGCCCTCCCCCTCATAGTTTTCCAAAAGACTCAAAAAATCATCCTCTATTCTCTCTTCATCTTTCAAGCAATCAGATCCATCTATACTATCACCAAGACAAACAAGCTCACTCTCTAAATTTTCTTTACTCTCTACAACACTTCCATGACTCATTATAAGGATTTAAGCCTATAGCGACAGCGGGTAGCGATGCAGGTACCGGCGTCGCTATTTGCGTCACAAAAGTGACGCAAATAGCAAATAGCAATGCAAAAAATAGCGATGCAAATAGTGACGCCGGTACCGATGCAAATAGTGACGCTCCACAGGGAAAAAAAAAGGCCGAAACCGAGCGTGAGTTTATTTCGCGTTTTTGCATCTTATGTTTTGAGAGCGAGAGCGAGAGAGAGAGCGACCGTCATGAGAGAGGGAGAGGAAGAAGGCTTGCCACCGCCGTCTCCGCCGTTGTTCGCGAAGGAGAGGAGGAGCCTTCATCGTGAAGAGGAGCCGCCCCACAGTCGCCAGATCTCATCGGTGAGTCTATTCTCTCCTTCTTTTGCTTGTTTAGGGTTTAAATTACTTTCTCTTTTGCTTGTTTAGGAGAGGAAATGAGAGAGAAAGAGAAAGAGAGAAGGAGAGAAAGAGAAAGAGAGGGAGAGGGAGAGGGAGGAAATGAGAGAGGGAGAGAAAAAGAAAGAGAGGGAGAGGGAGAGGGAGAGGGAGAGGGAGAGGGAGAGGGAGGGAGAGTGCATTCTCTCTCTCCCTCTCCCTTTTGCTTTTGGAGAGTGTTAGGATATATTGTGAGAGGGAGAGGAAATGAGAGAGAAAGAGAGGGAGAGGGAGGGAGAAGGCATTCTCTCTCTCCTCTCCCTTTTTCTTTTGGAGAGTGTTAGGATATATTGTGAGAGGGAGAGGAAATGCGAGAGAAAGAGGGGAAGAGGGAGAGGGAGGGGGAGGGAGGGAGAGGGAGAGGGAAGGAGAGGGAGGAAATGGAAGAGGTTGTGGGCAAAACCTTTGTGCTATGAAGGATATGCTCTCAATAAAAGGCCATCTTTGTCTCTACTTTCTATATCAGTGCTATCCATGTCTTGATATCTAATTGAGCAAGGTCTATTTTTATGACTTGAATGTACTATTAACCACCATCATCTTTGTCTTCCAAAGGTTCACTATTGATCCTCTATGCATATAAAATGTTTGCAATGCATCCATGTGTCTTTAAAAGCCCTCAAGAGAGTTTGCAATCAATACCACATCATTTGCATACCATAAAATGAATATCAATATGCCTGCTAATTGGTCCCCCCAAACTATACACATAATCTGAGAGCTCATCATCATAAACACAAAATAGAGTAGGTGAAAGTGTGTAGCACTCCTTCATTTGGATGCAACTATCCACCATATCAAAAATCCCTCCTAGTTCATGTATCCTCCCAATCACTAAATCATACAAGGCATGAATCCCCACTATAGATCTTCTAGTGTGCCATTATCCTATGGTTGCAACTTGAGCCTAGCACAAGACACATGTCAAATGCACTGTAAAAATCTAGAAAATAGCAATAAATCCTCTTCTGATGTGTCCTACCCTCCTATATAATAGCTTTGACGATCAATACATGATCAAGCATAGTGAATCCTCTCCCAAAGCCTACATGCACAGGGGATTCACTAGTAGTAATAAGGATACGTCACATGTGTGCAAGAAATATATGAAAATACCCCTTATCTACCCCCTATTTATGGGACCTTACCTTATAAAATCTACCTTCCTTCCCTTAAATAACCCCCTCTCTTACACTCACGTGGTACCATACGGTAAACCCTAGTGGATCCCCCGAGCCTACATGCCCCATGCTCTATTCTCATCTTTCTTTGCCCATGTTCTAAGGTCATATTTCTACTTAGGTACACTAACTGATTGTAATGATTTACTTTTGACATTTTACTATAACTAATTACAATTCAATTATGTTATTCTATATATAATTCTTGTGAGAAGGAAGTTTTACTCTTCTATTAATGTGTTTTCTTTGTAATAATATTTTTAATTTGGTAAAAGTATAGCATTCTACCTCTTGAGAATGTTGGGGTTTTGCACATAATTACTTAGTGCATCATTTGTACCAAACAAAAATTATTGTATGTTCTTCTTTAATGAACAAAGAGAAGTAGATGCATGATAATGCATGAGCAAGATGTAGACTCACAACTTCACAATAATACAAGTAGCCCCAACAAGTGCTACTAGGAGATCATCTAGTGTGTTTGTATCGTATACGTATACCCATTCTTATGTTTATATAATGGCAAGTACCTTTGTCACTAAAAATTTCAAGGGCACTGAATGAGTTTTTGATTTTGTCCACAAAAAATGGCATCAGATGAGTGTTGACAAGAAAGACTACTCCTCCATCGCTGCATTTGTCCTCTCCTTACGGATGCATGTAGGGGAAAATGGTAGGAGGTGACCTCCCTCAACACTTCAAATTACAAGTCACTTAGGATGGTGGGAAATCGAAGCATAGTCATATGCCACATAGGTAAAGGAAAAGAGTATTGATGTCGAAACTATTTGTAAGGCCCTCTTCTTTGATAGGAACCAAGAAGAAAGACATCAAATTTTTAGGTAATCTAAAGCAAGCATTCTATGTCAATGGAAGCTTGATGCACTATTGAATTTTTTTCTACTTGATGGGGAAGGTGCTAATAGATCCAAGACAAAACATCAAACCATCCTATGATAGGGGTACTGCATCCAATGAGTATCAAGAGAGCATGTACATGTCACAATTAGTCCTATTGTCTCACTATAATATATCTAACAAATGGCTCATGTATCATCCAATGATAAGAGGCATGAAGTGTCTTAAATTAATGCTTGATGTGAGAAGTGACAGTCAAACTCAATGAGACTAAGCTTCAATCTCAATCCAAGTGCATTCTAGAACCTCCAATAAACAATGAGTGAAGGGTTTTCCCAAATTGTATTACAAGTCATTAAATTGTTTGTTGTAATGTAGACAAGATGGAAAAGGAAGAAGGTCCTGTTGTTCAAGATCGCGAGGCGTATCTTAATCAGCGTGTCCCATGTCCTTGCTCTCAATGCAAGTTAGCAATTAGACGAAAACGCCGATTGTCTATAGAACACATACGACGATTTGGGGAGTTTCAATCTGAGATCATTGATCAGGCAATTGCGGATTTTCAGCAAATGGTAATTTGAAGTTAATATCAATCATGCATTGTACTCGCAAGCTAATTGAATACCATATACAATAATATTGGGTCTTGCTGGCAAATTTTCTATCCAGGGAGGTGATGTCTCGTCCCAAGGGGGAGTGCACCCTTTGCGTCCAATTAGAAGAGTACGTGGGCGTGCGATGGATGAAGTGCAGGAGCCAATCTACCACTCACAAGGCCAATCTATACCGTCAATGCCACAGGAGACAGGCAACCTCCCAGACCTACCTACAATCTTGGAGCCTGAGATGGAGGCAATGATCGATGCATTGATTCCCATGGATGTCGAGACTTCTAATCCGCTTAGAGAGGAAGGATCCATACCATTATATGATGGGTGCCGAGTATCTCGGCTGAAGACACTGCTTGCACTCTTAAGTGTGCAAGCAAAATACGGGTGGAGCGATACGAGTGTGACCGAGTTGTTCAGATACCTTGTACATACGCTTCATTGATTTTTTTTTTCGGCACTATTAATACAAACATTTGTGCTTTTTCAAGTTGTTTTATGATTTTTTTCAGGTTATTGAAATATTATATATTACCACCTGCAAATACCATGCCTGAGTCTCGTGATGATGCACAACATGTTTTACGAAAGCTTGGCATGGACTACAATAACATCCATGCATGTATCAACGATTGCTGTCTGTTTCGAGGAGAATACGAGACTATGGAGACATTTCCAAAGTGTGGTGCTCACAGGTATCAACAGGACTTGCAAGGGCAAACCATCCCTCAAAAAGTTCTCAGACACTTTCTGCTCATCCCTCACATAAACCACATGTTTCATACGTCCAACATGGCGAGCTTGACAACGTGGCATGCGCAGAATAGGTCCATGGATGGAGTTCAACGAATATCAGCGGATTCGCACGCATGGAGCCACATTGACTCTACCTTCCCAGGCTTTGCCCGAGAGCCAAGGAATCTTCGGCTCGGTCTCGCAATGGATGGCATGAACCCATTCGGTCTGCGCTCAACTTCTTACAATGTGTGGCCTATAGTCCTTGTCAACTACAACATCCCTCCATGGCTTTCTACGAAAAAAGGACATCTCATCCTTAGCTTGCTCGTCCCAGGCCGCTACAATGTAAAAAATATGGATGTGTATCTTCGTCCATGAGTTGATGAGCTTAAGATTTTGTGGGAGGATGGGGTCACTGTGCAAGATATGAGGAAGCGTGATGGTCGGCGGTCAGCCAATATTCAAGCCATTCTCATGTGGAGGATGCATGACTTTCCGAGATTGGGAGAGTGCTCAGGTGAGCAGGCCTACATTCTCGCTGGTAATATCTATATTTTATCTCATTCAATCAAGTATTCACTAGGTCGTGGTGTTGGAACAGGTCTGGTTACCTCATGTTATCATGCATGTCCATTGTGCGGGTCATAGTTAGGCTCCCGAAGGTCATGAACCATGAAGAAGATGGTATATCAAGGACACGCCGCTTTCTTGCCGGAGGATCATGAACTCAGGGAAGGTTTCCTTGGACGACCTCCAACACGTATGAACGCCCCAAGCTGGTACGAGCTGAAAATGGTCCACGCAGAATCACAAGCTGGTACGAGCTGAAAATGGTCCACGCAGAATCACATCCAAATGGAATGTGGCGGTTCTCAATTTTCTATGAGTTGCCATATTGGACCCACTTACAGGTCAACCACTTGTTGGATCCCATGCATATTTTCAAGAATGTGGGCAACTTGTTATGGGACCACATCACAGGAAAGAGAGACACTATAGGGGCACAAATGGATTTGAAGGAGGTAGGTAAGATGGAGGCACTTTGGTCGCAGTCGAGTGCTAATCATTAGGGCCGAAAACGCTTCAAAAAATGCACTTTTGTTAATCACGGGATTAAGAAAAGGGCCAAAGAGAGTTTGCCACGTGTGCAAGAATATGGTATTGTTGTCTCCTGTTTTTTGGAGATAGTAAAGTCCACTTCGTGATTCTCTCCTCCTTTTTAGCCAAAATCTCCAATGTCTGACATGTTTTGGTAGTCCCGAAGTCCTTATTTACTCATAAAATCTGACAAATGACATAATAAAGTTGCTGTGAAGTTAATTATGATTTTTTTGAAAGTCGAAAACTTTTTGGCGCCCAATATATTTTCATTAGTCTTCTTAATATTCCTTTTTAGTTCATTCACCTTTCTCAGTGAGCTTCTTTCTCTACTTTTTAGTTCATTCATCTTTCTCGATGAGCTTCTTTCTCTGCAAATTTAATTTAAGTATGGCATCTAGAAGGCGCTCTTCTCGTTTAGTAAACTCTTGCACTGTCTATAGCCACAGAGTTGATGAAAATTGGGAGCCAAAGATCTTTAGTATAAACGATTAGGTTGCCATGCTGCCCTCTTGCAAGGACTCTCACAAGGTGAAAAGAAAAAAAGAGAGGATATTAAACATCACTGGAAGGGACGTATCATTTTTTTCAAAATTATGCATGAAGGGTGGTTTATCAAATTGCAACATGTTTACATGGTGAAGGATATCCACTTGCCTCCAAACGAGTATGTTTCGCAGCAAACACATTGTAAGACTTGAGTTGATAACATTTTTTTTTTCATTTAAGCAAGTACTAATAACGAATTCTTGGTTGTAGATATATTTCTATCAACAAGTATGGAATGGCAACCTATGGAAAGCTTAAGTGGAACCTTCCATGCGATTCATAAGGTGTTCAGAGACATTATCTATGTTGATCAGATTGTGAGTTCTTTTATTATGCATGTTTCGTGGCTTTGTGGAGGGGAATCGGAATCAACTAGTGTGATTACCCTATCCAAAATCAACTCAATACATTGCTCCCTTATCCATCGCATATATGAGTTAGGGTAATCTTAGCACTACGAGAAAAAATGAAACAAGTTGGTAAAAAAGGGTCCCTAAAAAAACCAACAATATGAAAGAGACTTACATTCACTCCATCTATCTTGAGTATCTTTGAATCTATTGTCCTGCAGACATTTGAAAAGCACTCTTTTTCCACAAGTATATGTATGACTTTGTGACTTTGCAATGGTACTTCTTGTTAGAGAGAGTTATATGGTTTTCTAGGATCAACAATAGCCTCATATGTGGTGTCCAAGAAGGTAGTCAAGAGCCTGCCAGCACTGCAAATGGAAACATGTAACTAAAATAGATAATCAAATAAAATAAATAATTAACCAAAAAGCAAGCAGTATTCCATTCAACCCACATTCTTCCTTGGCCATGGATACCACTTAAGAGAGTTCATGAGGATAATTTCTATGGTGAGTGTATCCGATGTAATAAAAAAATTTATGGTAGTTGTGATGGAATCAAAAGCTTTGAAAGACATTGTTATATTTGAACCAAATCTCAAAAAAAATTCCATTGATAACAGTGGATCAACAATACACATAATTTTAGAGATTTATTGGCTAAGAGATGCAATCAATGTACTAAAGCTAATAGCAAAAATAAAGGAGTGTTATTTGCAATCAATAGCACAATTATTCTATATACTAAAATTTTTTAGAGTCAAAATGCCTTACCTTATGCAATAATAAACTACAGAATCTAACAATTAAATATCCTTTTTACAACTAGCATGGACTTGTCCTCATGAGATATGCTAAGATAGTCCTCTTCCTCAGAAGTGCAAGAAACATTAATAACCATTTGCCCATACACCTCACCCATTCTCTTATAATTAACAGGTCCAAGTACATCGATTTTTCTCTTGCAAACATCATCCTCGGTACCTTATTCTGCTAATCATATTAAATTCTTTATTCATTAGGGTGATCTTATAAGCATGAGCAGCAACAATGTAAGGATAATTCATAAATTCATAAAGTCAACCATGTGAGGATAAGTTGATATGACGCGAGAGCAGCAAAGCCAAATTTTCGCAGGGTCATATTCGCACCGTATCGTGGACCAGTTCATACGGCGCGAGCGTGGCAAAAAGCATAATGTTTGGTACTATACTTTTCGCTCCATATCATGGATGACTTGATATGGTGCGAGAGTGGCACAACAAAATCTCCGTAGGGGTCCTCCTCCCTTAGTATCGTGAAGGAGTAAACATGCGCGTGCAAAGTACACCCCCTTGTAATGACTTATTTTTTGTGAGATCTTAAACCTATCAAAAAAATTCAAAAAAATTTCCATGAGTTTATTAGGCTTTGAAAAAATTTAAGAAATTTTTTAATATTTTTTCGAGCTCATTTGCTATTTTTAAAAATATTGTTAAGCAAAAAATAGACTTAAAAGGACCCAAAAAATCACAAAAAAAACCACCCAAAAATAGCATTGCCGATACAACGCGAAAATGGGTATCCTAGACGTTTAAGGCTATTTTTTGCTTAAAAATATTTTTAAAAATAGCAAATGAGCTCCAAAAAATCTTAAAATTTTTCTAATTTTTTTTCAAAGCCTAATAAACTCATGGAAATTTTTTTGAATTTTTTTGAGCTCATTTGCTATTTTCAAAATATTTTAAAGCAAAAAAAGACCCAAAAAATCACAAAAAAACCACCCAAAAATAGCATAGCCAATACGGCGCGAAGATGGGTATCCGAGCCCATCTTCGCATAGCCGATACGGCGCGAAGATGGGTATCCGAGCCCATCTTCACGCCGTATCGGCTATGCTATTTTTGTGATTTTTTGGGTCTTTTTTAGGCCCTTTTTTGCTTAATTTTTTTAAAAAATAGCATAGCCGATATGGCGCGAAAATGGGTATGCGAGACAGCTCGGATACCCATTTGTGCGCCGTATCGGCTATGTTATTTTTGGGTGGTTTTTTTGTGATTTTTTGGGTCTCTTTTAGGCCCTTTTTTGCTTAAAAATATTTTTAGAATAGCAAACGAGCTCAAAAAAATCTTAAAAATTTTCTAAATTTTTTAAAAAGTCTAATAAAGTTATGTATTTTTTTTTGTAAAATGCAGATTGATTATTTTGGTGGTGTTTTTTTTGTGAAATTGAGATATATTACATTTGAAAAAAGATGTAGGATAAAGCATCAATAATGTAGTGATGCTTTCAATTATAAAACCAGTCTGCATTAGAATCAGAGTTTTGAGAGAAAAAAATAGATTCAAGTCCTTTCTATTTCTTCTTACAAATCAAGGGAATAGATCTTAAGAGATTTGCTAGGATATGATATCATGAGTAGTATCATCCCATGACATCAAGCCACCATTTAGGTATTGAAATCTGATAGTGCTAATAAGAATCACAATTGAAAATATTGAAACTTGAAACCCCATAGTGCTAATCATAGTTGAGGGTATGATGAGAAAAATACTCCCAAGAGCTAATATTAAGTAAGAAGTTGTATCCTTCATATTCTTCGAAGCATCTTGCACACATAAAATCATCTTAGTCCTAAAGTTGATATGATACACAATATCACTAATACTTCTATCTATTACTTGTTTAATTTTTTTATATTGTAAGAGATAAAATTGAATAATAAATATTTTTAATCTATTACTAGGTAAATATTGTTATCTCCCAGAAATCAAAGTACTTCATTTCTTCTAATTATAATATATTATCCTTGTCTTATCAATTAGTCCTTGCTAAAAAGTTGATATTACAACACTGTATAATGAAGATATTCTATTTTCAAGTGTCAAGATCAAAGTGAAAATTTTCACTTTCTATTCTATTAGCTTAAGGATTATCCTTAGTATATCTATCCCTACCAATTTGCATCAACACCATGGGACTCTTTTACCCATTTTCTTATGAATCAAATTGAAGAGATTGAAGAAAAAGCTTGGATTTAGTTGAAACAAAATCTTACAGAATGGATATCTTAGGGATTGAAGTAAAGATGCGGCTTGGATGTCCCAACCTAGTTGGGTCTGCTGAAAACTAACAAGATGATCTCGTCTCAGGTCCATGGAGGACCATATCTCTATAGCTCAATCGGCAAGTAAGTGGTATTGATCCTCTGTGTAGAGACTCTTTTGATTGTTGATCACATTCCCAAGATTTTGTGAAAGGAGACGAAGGGAGACCAATGCACGCTGCTGGTAAGAACCGGACGTGATTTTGGTGAGAAATTTTACAACAGAGTAAAATCTACTTTAAGAACTAAGAAACAAAGTGAAGAGGAGAGAACGATGATTCAAATGAATGCATGTGAAAAAAGAAGCGTGATTTTGGTGGGAAACGTGATAGTAAAATATTCAAAATGAAAGAATAATGGCCGAAAAGTGACCTCTGACATGAGTTAACGTCCTTAGGCATTTAATGGCTAACCTCTTAAATGAATAATAAATTCTCTCATTAATCACGTCTGAATGGCCAAATTCGGAGGGTTCATTATTTTAAAACCTCAACTAATTAGTAACTTAATCATTTTCTTACAAGTGCCATTTTTGAAACGTTTTTGGCCCTAATGGGTCGCGTGTAGCTTCCTCGCACTCCTTGGGTTTTTTCCACTAAAGAAGAGCGCATTGTGAAGCAAGTAATCAAGTCTATCTACACTCCGACGGGTATGATACATTCTCTCAGGTCGGCATTTTCTAAAGACGGCCAATTATCAGGGCTAAAATCCTATGACTAACATAAGATATGTTAGGTTTATACTACGAATGGATTGTAATTAGTGTGGGCGTTTTGCTATTTGGAATGTAGCCATTATTCATTATGCTTTCTCATTTGTGGCAGTTTGTACTACCGATAGCGATCGCATGATGTCTTACTCTAGAAATACGCAGGGCCATTTACAAGTTGTCGACTTTGGTGCAATGGGTCTCACAGAAGGAGATTAAGACATCCTCTATTGAATCCCAAGGCGGGGAGTAGTGGAGATGGTCTGTCTCTTTGAGAAATACCTGCCCACTAGCATGCTCACGATACGAATCCACCTTCTTGTGCATCTTGTGGATGAAGTGGAGATTGTTGGACTTGTCCATACGCGATGGATATTCTTCTTGGAGCGCTTCATGAAAACCCTGAAAGGCTTTGTGCGACAATGAGCTCGGTGAGAAGGTAGCAATGCCGAAGGTTGGTTGGTATCTGAGGCGCTAGTGCATATTTCACAATGGCTACCAATGGTGGAAGCAGACAATGAAATGCTATGGTCGCTGAAGGACGATGATAGATTGACTGGAGATGTGGTGGTTGGAAATGGGGTAGAAAAAAGAATGGATGCCTCAATGGAAGAGAAGGTGAATTGTTTTTGTATGTTGCACCATGGAGTCTATGGAGACGTGGCTCGCCAAGTACCATATCGCTAGGCAAGATCGAGAGGAAGCGCGAGCTGAATTCCAACGTAGTACGCATCATCGACTGATTCGATATCCCGAAGGCATGGAGGAGATGCCGCGGTTTATGTCAATGCGATGGTTGCATGGAGCCTTGACCGCAGCATCTCGCGAAGGGACTGTCAAGATTGTGGGAGAGAAGGAAGGAGTCTCACTTGTAGCTTTCTTGCTTGCACAATGGGGGAATACACACAAGGGTGGAGGTTGAAAACAGTTTTCCTCTTCTTAGTTTGTGTAAGCCAAAAGAACTCACGTACATAGAAATAGAAGAACCCTATATATGGGTCTCAAACCAAACTCAACTAACTAAGGTGGCATACTAACTGAGCCACAAACTAGAGTAGATAAGGATAGCTATCATCTAGCTATTATTCATGGGCGGTGTACCAACCGCATCTGCAACTGACAAGTCGGTGACATAAATACACAACGGTCACCCTGGCGTATCACGAGTGGAGCTCGATATCTCAACACTCCCCCTCGAGCTCAATCCCAATTCCTGCACACCAAGCAGGTTCTAGATCAATAAGACCTAGTAAAACCCTCTCCCGCACATAGTGATAATGCACCTCAATGTGCTTTGTTCTAGCATGATAGACTAGATTATTTTCCAAGTATATACTACTCATGTTGTCACAATAAATGACAACTGGCCCATCTGTAGGCTGATGCATATCATAAAGTAGCTTATGCAACCAAGCTACCTCACATGCAGCCATTGTTGCACCCCTGTACTCAGCCTCTATGCTGGACAAGGCAACTGTAGGCTGTTTCTTGCTGCTCCATGTGACTGCAGCACTCCCAAAAGAGAACACATATCCACTGGTAGATCGTCTATCAGAAATGCTACCAGCCCAATCAGCATCAGTGTATCCATGCAACTGTATCTGAACCCCAGTCTCATAAAATAGTCCATACTGCAATGTGGACTTCACATACCTGAGTATGCGTCTAGCCGCATCCAAATGTGGTTTCCTTGGAGCCTGCATAAACTGACTTACCAATCCAACAACATAGCTCAAATCTGGCCTGGTAATAGTCATATAAATCAAGCTTCCTACTATGCGTCTATACATAGTAGGGTCTTCCAGAAGCTCACCTGCATCTGCGCTCAGCTTCACATTCTGCTCCAAAGGAACTGAAATAGGCTTACAGCCTGTCATCCCATATGTGGACAGCATGTCCAATCCATACTATCTCTGCAAGAGCTGTATCCCACTTGGTGATCTAATCACCTCAATGCCCAAGAAATAACGCAGCTCTCCCAGATCCTTCATCTCAAACTTCTGCTTCAATAGCATTTTCACATGAAGGATATCTTCATCAATGTCACCTGTCATAATCAAATCATCAACATAAATGACAAGTAGCATAATACCTTTCTCTGTTTTTCTCACATAAAGTGAGAAATCTGCCTTGGAAATCTGAAAGCCAATAGTGACAAGATACTGTCCTATCTTGTCAGACCATGCTCTAGGTGCTTGCTTCAAGCCATACAAGGCTTTCTTCAACCTGCAAACAAACTCAGGATGAACAGCATTCACATAACCTGGTGGTTGCTCCATATAGACCTCTTCTTGCAAATCACCATGCAAGAAGGCATTCTTTATATCCATCTGATGTAAAGGCCATCCCTTTGATGCAGCCATAGCAATGACTGCTCTTACGGTTTCCATCCTTGCAACCGGACTGAATGTTTCTTCATAGTCAATGCCATATGTTTGTGCATATCCCTTGACTACTAATCTTGCCTTGTATCTGTTCACAGAACCATTTGCATTGTGCTTCACCTTATAAACCCACTTACAGCCAATTGCATTCTTACCTTTAGGCAAAGGTACCAATTCCCATGTAGCATTTACTTCCAAGGCATTCATTTCTTCATCCATGGCTTTCTTCCTTTTTTTTTTTCCCATGGCTTGCTCAAAAGAAGTGGGTTCTGGTTCCTATATCACTTTGACCATATATGCATAGTGAATGGCTGTAAATCCATCATATTTCAGCCTATCCACAGGATACCTAGCTCTCGTAGACCTGCGCAAAGTAGGTTCACTCCCAGGCGCTCTCAAAACATCCCTCGTCTTCCTTACTCTAGGTGTAACAATAGAAGGAATACCCAACTCATCATCAATGCTCTATTCTGAGCCACTGGATTCACCATCCACATAAGAGTGACCTACATTCACATCAAACATGGGCTGATCAACCTTCTATTTTCCTTTTCGTGATACCAGCATACCACTATCTGCATTGCTTTGAGAAGATTCTCCTGATCTCAATCTGCCTATCCATGGGGAAGAATGTGAACCACTGCTAGAGGACGCTCCAGGTCCACTAATATTTTGTAACTGCTGCTGTGAATTCTGTGCAGCATTACCATTTTGTGCATCTACATCATCAATCACATTTACTGGTTTATACCAGCTACTCATCTCATCAAAAACAATATATGTGCTCACTGTAAACTTACGAGTAGAAGGGTTATAGCATCTATAGCCTTTTTGCTGCAGAGAGTAATCAATAAAGATGCACTTCTCAGCTTTTGGATCCAACTTGGATCTCAACTCATCTGGCATATGTACATAGGCAATGCAACAAAAAAATTTTAAATGAGAATATCTGGTTTCCTACCAGTATACCTCTCCTCTGGAGTCATCCCATGTATTACTGCAGTGGGAGTCCTGTTCATTATGTAGACTGCTGTAGCAACTGCCTCAGCCCAATAAAAATCTGGCAGGTCTTTTTCATTGAGCATGGCACGAGATACCTCTCCAATATGCCTGTTTTTCCTTTCTGTAGTTCCATTTTGTTCTGGGATATGACTGTATGAATATTGCTACTTTATGCCATGCTCCTGCAAGAACCTTGCAAACTCATTTAAGAGGTACTCTCCCCCTCCATCTGACCTTAGGCATTTTATTTGCAGGCCTGTTTCTTTTTCAACCATAGCTTTAAGAGTTTTGAAATGCCCAAAAACTTCACTTTTCTTTTTCATGAAATATACCCAAACTTTTTTGCTATAGTCATCAATAAAAGTGACAAAATAATGACAGCCTCCAAGAGATGCAGCTTTAGTAGTCCACACATCAGAGTGGATTAATTTCAATGGCTTCTTACTCTCTTGAACATGTCTAGGAAATGGTTTCCTTGCCTGTTTTCCAAATTGACAGCCTTCACATACCTTATGCATTTCTGCAACCTTGAATTTAGGCAATCCTGCAACAATATTTTGGGCCTGCATTGATTTAAGTCGTTGTACATTAACATGACCAATGCGTTTATGCCAGATATCAATATCTGCAACTACACCGGTCCCATGTGCAAACATTGCTACACTCAATTCAGGCATGTCTGCATCCAATATAAACATTCTGCCCTTCTTATTTCCTTTTGCTATCAAGCAACCTTTATTTTTCATATCCTCAACAAAGCATCCATGAGGATTAAATCTGACATGCAAGCCTTGCTCAACCATTTGACCAACAGAAACCAGATTCTTGGTGATATTCGGGACATAAAATACATCGGACAGGTATTTCTTTTTCCCATCCTGCATAAACAAAGGAATTTTTCCAATCTGCACAATAGGATGTGCAGTATCATCACCAGTCTCCACAAATCCTAGTTTTTCCATTTTTCTTGCATCCTCCATCCATTCTGCATGACTTGTCATGTGGTTTGATGCACCTCAGTCAACATACCACACATCGTTGCTTTCTTCTGCACTTGTCACAGAATTGTTCATGTGCTGCACCATAAACAAATGCTCATTTCTGTCATCACCCTGTCTACTAGAAGATGCATAATTCCCTTGTTGCAATTTCCCATTCATGATGTCATTCTGCTTTTTATAGTAGTCTTTAGCCATATGACCCATTTTACCACAGTAGTAGCATTCAACATTGTTGTTTGCATTTTGGCCTCTTTGCCATCCACCACGACCTCTTTGGCTCCCCTTGCCTCTAGAGTTACCACGTCCTCCTCCATAGGACTGGTTTTCTTGAGTTTGCTGCATATTCTGATTTCTACCACGGCCTCCTCTACCTCTGCCTCTACCTCTTCCAGCATTTGAGTAGAAGATAGCTTCTTTTGAAGTTCCTCCTGAAGAAGATGCACCACCATTTCTCTGCTCCTCAGAAATTAGAAGAGCAATCAACTCCTCAAAATCAGGAAATCTTTCACAGACGGAAATGGATGTTCGGAACTGTGCATAATCCTTTCCTAGACCATTCAAGGTCACAGAAACTAAATCATCATCTTCCACTGGCGACCCAATGGAAGCAAGTGCATCTACAATCTTCTTCACCTTCATGTGGTAGTCATTGATGCTCATACTTTCTCTTTGCACATTGTGCAACTCTTGCTTGAGCTGCATTTTCCTAGCTTGCGTATTTGTGCTATACATTTTTGACAGAGTATCCCATGCCTCCTTTGGCGTACTTGCATCTTGAATATGCACAATCATAGAGTCTGAAATGTTGATAGACAGCCAATACATAACTTTCCTGGCTCTCTCATGCCATGCTTTAAATGCCTGCATTTGCTGTTGATTGGGAACATCAGGAAGAACTGGTTCTTCTTCATTTCCTGCAACAAATTCCCAATATCCTTTTCCCATAAGGAAATTTGTCATTCTAAACTTCCATGCTTGGAAGTTGTTCTTGTCAAGCTTTTCAGTTACAATCTGTGAAAGAGAATCAAATGCCATTACAAAACACTGCAAAAAAATTATGTCACTGCAAAAAACACAGCTTCACCCTCACAAGGGCAAATCTGCAAAACTGGCGAAAGTGGTATTTGACCACACAGTCACTTCCTAGTGACAATTTTGCACAAACAGGAACCAAGGATGATTCTGTAACTCCCAATGTCTCTGCACACAAGCATACGATGCAATTTCTACAGTAACTTTTCACCGACCTGTAGAATAGTGGTCGCACAACATAAAACTGGGCCTTTTCCTGAGTACGTGCAGAAAACTTTCGCCTCAAAAACAGGCCTCGAAATGGCCTCAAATAAAAAAAACAGGGTCGCATATACTGTCCTCTTGCTTCACCGCGAAGGGCGTCTCGACCTGAGACAATGCACTCTTGCAATTTCCGGCTGTGCTACCTGCAGAGATCTACTCCCAAAACAGAAAATAAAAGCAACACTGCTCCTCTTACCAGAACACCGCGATCTTGGCTTGCTTTCTTGAGCTCCTTACCACGAACAAGGCTTTGATACCATGTCAAGATTGTGGGAGAGAAGGAAGGAGTCTCACTTGTAGCTTTCTTGCTTGCACAATGGGGGAATACACACAAGGGTGGAGGCTGAAAACAGTTTTCCTCTTCTTAGTTTGTGTAAGCCAATAGAACTCACGTACATAGAAATAGAAGAACCCTATATACGGGTCTCAAACCAAACTCAACTAACTAAGGTGGCATACTAATTGAGCCACAAACTAGAGTAGATAAGGATAGCTGTCATCTAGCTATTATTCATGGGTGGTGTACCAACCGCATCTGCAACTGACAAGTCGGTGACATAAATACACAACGGTCACCCTGGCATATCACGAGTGGAGCTCGATATCTCAACAGGGACATATGTCTCAATGGAGGAGTGGGAATTCTTGAGGGGATGTAGTCCAAAGGTGATGAGGGGTTTAGAATCTGTCGTATCTAAATTTTATATGTGACATCTAATTTGAGTGTTTCAATGTATAGTACAAAATATATAGTGCAGCGTGGTCACGCGGACGGCATTTTCGCGTAGAGCATATTGACAAAATGTGCTCCACAATGGACTGTGGTGTCATGGCAAGGTTTGAGCAAGAGAGCCGGCGACGAGCAACGGATCCAAACACGGTTGTGGATGAGATGGAGTATTTTGGGAACTTGCAAAGTATTATTACGGTGGATTACCATAGCTTCTCCATGATACTATTCGATGTGCAGTGGTTCAAAGTGGTACTTGGAGGAGCTCGAGCAACAATTCGACGAGGTCTATCTGGATTTCTCGAAATAGATTCCAAAAAAAAATGAACGGATTTGCGCGACACCTTTGTGTTGCCAGCTCATTGTGAACAGGTGCAAAGGCAATCAAGAGTGGGGCTGCAAAGCCCGAGTGGTTAGATGCAGACGACTGGCGCCGACTAAGGGAGGAGGCTACAGATTCTCCAAGACGTTGGAGTCAGCAGCGCGAGACGGTGAGGGCATGAATCGAGGCCGGAGTGGTCCATCATCTTGGGAGTGGCGGCCACAAGACATATTTGGAGGACTTTGTAAGTTTTCCTTTTGTTTTGCTTGTTTATTTTTTGGAAATATTCTTTGTACTGACAATCATGTTTCTAACAGTTAGCATTTTGTTTTCTTTGCAGCACTCCATTACAAATAGCGATTCGACTGGCCTTGAGACTCGATATGCAGAGAGGCATGGTCTCACTGCATTGATCGACCGATTGTATAGACGCGGTGGCCCTGTAAGTCACTCATCTTTCTTGTATGTAGTTACCATGAGATATTTGAATGCATTATTGTATGGTGGACTGATGTGTTGTTTCTTTTTCTGCAGAGTCCGTTCGATGCTCCTTTGTGGCGGGACAAGCTTTCGGGGAACGAGGATGGGTAGCTCGCCCTTGGATCCCTGGAGCTCACACACCTTTATTTTTGAGTCGCCTGATCTATGTAGACATGTTCTATGTATTAGTGATATCCTGTCATGATTGTACCAATTGCTTTTTATGCGATCATGTATTTATTTCATGTATCAGTTTTATGATTTCAGTATACATTATTTTTGTTTGCAAGCGCATTGTACACAATAGTGTAGAAACTATTTTGTCAGGCTCTCATAAAGCACACAGGCTGCCTTGCCACAATTTTTTTTTTTCCATGTTACCGTCGCTATTAGCGTCGCAAATTTTACTGCACGCGTCGCTATTAGTGTCGTTATGCACGTCGCAAACCGTCACTATAAGCGTCGGTATTGGCGTCGGTATAAGCGTCGATATTGGTGTCGGTATTGGCAAATGTGACGCTGATAGCGACACCAATACCGATGCTTATAGCGATGGTTTGTGATGTGCATAACGATGCTAATAGCAACGTTGATAGCGACGCCAATACCGACTGGTCTATGGCGTTGCCAATAACGACACTTTTTGCAACGACGGGGGCAAATTTTGTTGTTTGCATTTTCATCGCTTTAAACGTGGGTATAAGGCCTATATCTTGTAGTGACTATAAAAACTTTCATCACACCTTCCCTCATTAGAAATATCAAAACTTTCTTGACTCTCATCCTCTCCCAAGGAACATGAGAACTCTTGGTCCTTAAAACAATATGGTCTCTCATTTTCTTCTTTACAACTTAGTTCCATCTCTAGCTCATGTCTAAAGTCCTCAAGCTACAAAGTATCATCAGTCTTTAGTTAAATCACTAATCACTAAACTAGAAGTATATGTGGTCAATGGGTATGAATTCACACTCGTAGTCTCTTCACTCCAATCAGTCAAACAAGTTTTTTTCTCCTAAACCACCCTAGGGAGTTTCTCCTCACATACTTCAATTGATTTCTCACAAGTCAACTCATCTCTTATAAATAGAGAATATAGTATACCTCTCTCAAGATAGGCATAACTAACTCTTTTCTCCTCAAAAACTTTTCTCTCAACTCGCCTTGAACTCAACCTTTCCCTTGGTTCATCAAACCCTAACTCTTTTTTTCTTTTGGTCTTTCTCTCTTGATATTGAGCTATCTCCACCGCTTCCTCAAAAGTCTTAGGGTTTTTTACCTCTAATTTCACTCTCTAATCTTCTCATTTCAATCCATTTACAAAATACATTATCTTCAACATAACTGGGGCTATCTCACCTTCTAACAATGTTAAACTCCATCGATTCCACAATCTTTCAAACTCCCTAGCAAAATCCTCAACACATTGATCATCTTTTTGAACACAAGTTTTTATTTTTGCCCATATCTCACATTGACTTTCTCTTTTTTTAAACCTAGATAGAAATGCATTTTTAATAGTCTCATAGTCCAAATTTTGTCTCCTAAATTTCAAGCTTCTCTCAAAGTCAAGCAACCAATTTCCTGCTTCTCCCTACAATTGATATCTAAAAATCTGGAGTTTATCCTCAAGATTAGTCACTCTCTCTATCAAACAACATAGCTCTATTTTTTCTAAAAATCTTTTGGGATCTTCAGTATGATTACTATGGAACTCAGAAAAATTATCAACCATTTTCAAAAATCACAAGAAATCAAAACAAACTCACATTCAAAACAACAACAATGTCAATTTCGGCACTCCTTAGTGGGGGCACCAAAAAATAGATCTTACGCGAGCGATGATCGAGAGCAAGGCTCACTCACAACCCAATAACGAGATGTTAAGGAGTGTCGGTTGGGGTAATTGACTTTGTCAAATGCACAACACAACTTGAAAAATTCAAATATTTGATAATACACCACAAGCCACATATAAAAACAAGACAAAACACATTGCCTCTTGAAGCTCAAAACAACTAAAAACCCGAATGTGGGTAGAGCATCACACAACCACAACACAACGAAAATACCAAAAATTTGAAAAAAAACCAAGTGAGATATATTTTTGTACCTTAACAATCCTTGAGCCGATGCTCGGCGCTTTGACACCCAAAAGCTCCAACTTCCAAATTCGCATGATAAGAGCTCACTCTAGCATGTGACCCTCCACTCTCCTCTCTCATAAAATACAATTGTAATCAAGGGGGAAGGCCCTTAACTCTCTATTCTCATCTCCTTATATAGTTTTCTATCCACACTCACACACATTAGGCTTTTTGCTTTTAGCTTTTGGCTTTTGCTTTTCTACTGCTTTTCACTATTTTCGTTTTTTCTGCCATATGCTTGTTTGCAACTTGTTTGGATCATAACTTCGTCATTTGGACTCCAAATATAGTTTTTCGGGTACTCAAAACGATTGGAACACTTTGGTCGACAAGCTATCGCGGACAGAATTACAAAAATCCATCAAAAACGGGCAAAAATATCGATTTTCGTAAATCGTATCATTTTTATCCATCTTTTATCTTGGACGACTTATTCCCTTCCTTGGCTTATTGTTGTTATAATTGCACACACTTTCAGCACACATGTCCTCTTTTTCTTCAAGAAATACTCAACGTACGATCTTTTCCTTTGATCCTTGAGTCTTCAAAATAAACATTCTCTGGATATGAACCTGTTTTTTTTAATGCAATGTGCCCTAGCACGAATACGTTTTTTTGAAATGAACTCCGTATCCAATTATTCATGATTTGGAAAAATATGCAATGTTGGATCCATGATATGCAACCAATCAATCGATGCTACATACAAAAATAATGTATGCATTGAAGAAATTGTGCCTAGTCTATCTACATGTGATCGTGCATCATGCAAAATGCAAAACAAAATTTCTTGATTAATTCAAAATTCATTATATTCACCTCTCAACTCTCATAAAAAAGATATGATATACTCCGCTCCACCCATCCAAAATCTCACAATCACTCTAGAAAATGATGGTCCTCAAGATGTTGACCAGATAAGAACAACCCATTTCACAATTGGTGGTGTCCTTCACGACCCTCTAACTCACCCAACCTCCTTACACACTCAAGCAAAGGTTCCTAACTTTGTGATGAACATTTCAAATATCGTTCATGTAAGAAATGTGTGTGCTCAATGACAGGTGCTCTCTTATGTGCGCGTGCATCTAAAACTTACTACATATAGCTGCAGCAGACCTCATGCCGTGCTAGTGCTCAATGATGGTGCAAAACGTGCATAATCCCAACCCATGGCATGGAAGTATTTGATAAGAACAGGAGATGACCCCCGAGTGTAGTGCATCAACAAGTGCAACGTGAAGTGCTCGTGAACCCATTATCCTCGTGATGTGCAAAAGACTTAACAAGAAAATATACCTAGCTCCTCAATATTCAATAGTTATTGACAAACACAAGCTTCATCCTGTCCAAAAAAAATACCAAGCTCAACCAAGGCTATCAAGTTTCACACTCAACAAATCAAACAAAATGACAGTAGCAAATCCTAAGCTAGACAAACACAAGAAATCCAATTATGAAACAACAAAACAAACTGTCATGCAAATAACTAAGCTAATAAAAATCAAACCTTTTGACTAGGGCTTTTCAGTTTTTTTAAAAAACACTTGATAATGACATGGAGGAGATGACAACAACTTCAAGGATGAAGAAGACGATGATTTAGAGGAGGGAGGCCATAGGCCTACCACCTCTAGTCCATAGGAGTGCAACCACGTAGTCCACTGACAAGTGGTAGGTGGGAAAAACCACCACCACCACTCCACTCCCCCCTAATAATACCACCTCTCCCCCTATAACCCCCCCTATCGTAAGGAAGGAAGAGGCCTCGACCTGCTGTTGCATGAGTAGAGAGAGTGTGTGTGTGAGAAAGAGGAGAGAGAGGGTGATAGGGTGGGAGAGAGAGAGAGAGAGAGAGAGAGCATTAAGGGAGTTTTCAGGTCTCAAAAATGCCCTGTAACCAATCCTAGAGAGAGAAAACATCTTATGAAATAAAATGATTTTTTAGATTTTTTAAAACATCTATATTTTGGTACGTAAATATATAAAAAATTGTTAATAAGTCATTGGCGTGATATTCTCATGGTTCCATCAAACCTAGAAATCTAGGATACCATAAAGGTGACAAATATTTTCATAATGAAGATCTTTCTTATCCTCACTAAAGTGAAAACTAATATTCAATTTTAATTTTGTTCAATGTTTGGTTACTTCCCTCCATTCTCACTCCCTTCTTTCTTTCCCATCCATACTAGTTTCTTCTTTATTTTCCTTCTTATTTCTAATTTGCATAGCTTTTCAATCCAATCTTCTAATCACATCCTTCAATCATCCAATGATATCTATAGCTCTAGTAAAAGACCTCTCTATCATCTTCATATTGACTTGGATAGTGAGTATGAACCAATAAGGAAGAGAACAAAACCCATTACTATTAGAGAATCTATGAAACATATACTCAGGTTTGAAGGAAAGAAGAATCTTGATCTTTGGTTGGATGGCAAGCGTTATGCCAAAGATGCTAGCAAAAATAACACTCTTCCTTTCTATAATAGCTCTTCATTGTTGAGGTTCGTTGTGGTGATGGTTATAATGGATTTCTAGGTTATACACTTAAATTGGTTGTAGAAAAAAATGTCCTCAAATTGGAGGACCATCTTTTATCAAAACATAATAACGAGTTGTTATAGAAGCTAGAGGGCTATCAATAGAGGATTCATTCGTTGGAGAAACGTATCAAATCTTGTCAATGAAAGAAAACTATTTTGGACCTTCGAAATCAACAAAAGGCTCTTAAAAATATTTAGAGTCTTAAATGAGGAGGAGATGGTTGCAGTAAAAGAATCCAAGTAGCAAGGTATATTTTTTTCACTTTAAAAATATTAAATATGGCTTTATTTATAGTTAATTGTATTGATTTGTGATGTTGATTTTGTTTAGGTCTCTTCTTCAACCAAATGTAAGTGAAAGAGATTCTTTAAAAGCATCACAGTTTTATTATCATCTTCTTCATTCAATAGTTTCAAAAGATATTTTGGAGAAAAAGAAATCGGAAAAGGCAAAGAAACAATGCTTGGAGTCATTTGTAAAGAATCATTCTTTGGATAGTGAGTTAGTGCAAAAGACACTAGATAGTATTAGTATCAGTCGAGATACTTATATACGAAGCAAGAACAAGTACGCAATCGCATACTTCCAAGGCCATCTGTGGTTAGAACTATCAAACAGAGAGTGAATAATAAAGTGATGGAGATTCTTGGTGAGTCTTTCAATATCCAGGCTAGCTTCAAGGGTAAGAAAAAGGAAGTTTTATTTAATGAATTTAGCAATATTTTCCTTGATTTGCCCACCCTACAATGTTTAATGATTAGATTCTATGACTTATCACTAGAAGAGGCATAAGGATTGGCTAGATTTGTGGTTAAACTTGATGAAAGTGATATTTTGAAATGCACAAAACTAGAGAGAGTCTCTATTACCTTGATGAATACAGATTTTTCATCAGATCACTACTACAGTCACTCAATGTCATTTAGTGTTCAATCAGAATACAATATCTGGTGGCTAGGAGAATTCAAAGTAGATACAAAGGATTTTGATATATTGTATTGGGTTTTTCATCGAACACCAATACCTAATGTTGTTAAGAGACAACAAGCAGGAGAAGATTTATTTGTTGAAGGATTTGGGACCTACAAGATTGAGTGGCACATAGCTGTGACTTAAAGACACTCAAATGTATGTACAATGCATCAAAGGGAGCCAACTCTAGATCTCCTTGCCTATATTGCATATCCCCAGTCATAGAATTGAACTCAAGAAATTGGAATAGATCTCCCTCTAGGCGCAACAAGAATCCACAGTTTAAGCAAGTCCTAGATCCACTGTTGATTTCAATGAAAAGGGCAATCTGCTTCCCACTTCTTGAATTTCTCATCAATAAGGCTAAACCTTGTTTGTTGCAAAGTTGTTCTAGCAGCATTGGTAGCTTCCACTACATCGCTGTAATAGACAAATCCCTCAATCTCTAGGCCTTCAACATGTCCATCATAAAACTCCCTATAATCTTTCAGTTTTTCTTGAAGTTCCTTCAAGAGCTCTTGCAAATCAAAAGGAACATTAAGCATATCTCTGAAGTAAACAAATTTGGATGAATTTCCAGTTGCATGGAGGAAATTAAAGAGCTTATCATCATAGGTATCCTTTACATCCTCTTCCTCCATTCCCTCTAGAGAAACTTCCTTTTAGTCATCCCAATTACTCATAGATCCCAATCCTAAAACAACAACACAAGTTTAGAGAAACAATATATGAATTTACATTTTCTCACAGCCAAAAAATTTGTCTAAGCTATGTATGACATGCTCACTAAGAAAACTTGGGCAAGACATCAATGTGAAACTAGAACAATGAGCCACAATGACAATTTATTTCATTCATCTTGGATATCGTAATCCATATATCATACTCCACATTTGCAAATGCTTGGATAACATAGCATACATGTTAATTGTACAAACAAAACAACAATGCCTTATGAAATGCGAATTGACCCTTTGGGCAGCAGAGCAAGCATAACATTTTGCATTTCATCAGGCAGACACTATTTTAGTTAGAGGATTTATGAAACACGAGAACGAGTTTTCGAAACCCTCAATATGTTGACAATTTCAAGTGTCATATACGGCAATCAATTGTTTTAGATGAAAAATAACAATTCTAATTATCTTTGATTCCTCCAAATACTCATTGAACTATTTTTCAAAGATTGTAGAAAATTAGTGATAATATAATTTTATTACACGAAAATTAAATTGCTTCCTCAATATAAAAGGGCCTTGTTGAGAATACACTTACTTTGGGCTTGTGGTGCCTTGTGGAGGATATGGTTGCAGAAGAAAAATCAAATTGATTGGAAGAAAAATTTGCATAAACACGAGCCTTAGTTCTTATATAATGGTTACCATGCATTTGTTCATAGAAAAACTTGCACTCGTTTAGAAGAGTTGTATTTATAGTGAAAATGAAAAGGATAAAAGTTCTATTTTACTCCGAAAAGCGGTGCCATAAAAGTACCATCATGTCCAAAAATGTTAGTGACATGTGGCACAAGTTTCAAGGCAACAACGGTTTACACAGCACACATGCCAAGTTTACTACGTATTATAGCAGCCACACATGTGAACAAAGGTCCTTTTAAAACCAATTTTTGGACCACAAAAGTGTTTTTTTGAAGAGACCAAGCCTTTCCCTCCTCCGAAACACCAGCACAAGGCGACTTTGTTACAGCCAAAAATTATTGAGCACCCTCCAAGACAAGGTAAGATTTCATCATCTCGCACAAAATGTTCTAAAGTCTCAAAAATGTAATTTTCTTAAAAATTCTTAGTAAGCTCAATAGCAATGATCATTTTACCAAAATTATCTTTGAAATCTTCTCTGAACCTATTGAAAAATTTTCTTCAAAAAAGCTTGACGACTGAAATGTGATAAGGCATAGCTCTCCCCCTGTAGATTTACCATCTCGCGTTTCACATGTCGAGAAGGGCTCTACAATTGAATAAAATAGCTCAATCTTATGCTAATATTGGTTTGAGTAACTAAATGTATTTATTACTATGCTTCTGTATTCAAGAAACAACAAATTTCAAAGATCGTGACAAGTCCAATAGAAAAATCATATTCTACTTTCTTACAGACTTATTTTTCACATCAATCTGAATTTGACCAAAATTTTCACAAAAAAAAGTGACGTATGAAACGTGAAAAAGCATATGTCTCCCTTACTTAGAAGTCCCAGGTCTCGCGTTTCATAAGTCAGAGGGTTGTATTGTTCAATAAAAAGTCAAGTTGGAAGGTTAGCAGAACTTTGATTTTAAGAAAAATTATCATCATTTGATAAAATAAGTTATTATCAAAGTGTAAATATATGATTGGAGTGGGATTGAAACTATTTGAGTAGTGTTTGTTTACCACTAAGTGATTGCAAATGAAATTATATTAGATTTTGGAAATCTTTCCTAATTTAAGTTTTATTGTTTTATCAGGAGATTTTAGATGGCTAGAATTAAGGCTACTGTAAGAAAGCAGAAAGTTGATCCTAGAGGTCTTGCTTCAAAGATCCATCAATCCTACAAGCCTTCCAAATTTACAAGGAATCAAAGCCAAGAAGAAAATTTTCACAACAAGTTAGATGTCTAAAGGAGATTAGAAGTGCAATGAAGGCTTTGGATAATGCAATTTCAAAACTGCATTTTCAGAGGCTTGTTAGGAAAATTCATGACAAGCATAGACTTGATTGTTTTAGATGGACAAGGGCAGCTCTCAATTTCATTCAAGAGGCTATATAAGATTTTTTGATTGAGTTTTTTAAAGATTCTTATAAATTTGTTTCTCATGTACATAGGCTTACACTTACGGACAAAGACATGATAATTCTTGGGAGGTTGAGATACAGGTTTTCAAAGGTCCTTGAGCCAATCCCCCTTTTTTATGTGAAGGCTTTCAATATTTTAAATGTGCCGCCATATAGAAAAAAGAAAGGTGATCTAGGTCCTAAGGTTGAAGATGTCACATATGAAAAAGACACAAGACTACATGAGAAATATGAAAATGCCACAGAAGAGCAGGCAGATAAATGGAGGGAGTATAAAAGAAAGAAGGAAGAAAAGAAGGAATCAGAGAAACTCCTATCTTTTGAAGAAGAGCTATCTACCCTTCTTGAAAGAGATGACCCTAAGGGCTTCAATGTCTGTTGCTTTTTACCTAGTGATATTCACAAAAGATCTTATATGATATTTTTTGACTCTGACTGTATTCAAATCCTCAAGAATAAAATGAGAGAAGTAAATGACTCTATTCTTCTTGCTGGGATGAGGTATAATATATCAAAATTGGTTTTTACTTACTATATTTTTCTAGCAATAGACTTGCATGTTGATTCTTACTGTGCTATCCATTTCTTTGCTAGGTGTGTAATGCATGATCTTCCCTTTGATATACAACAAAAAGTTGAGGTTCTTGATCCATCTATCTCATACTATATGAGGAGTGAGCTTGATGCAAGTGCATTTGACCATTGGTTCAATTCAATCGACTTTGAAACTTTGGAGCTTCTTCTAAATCCATACAATGAAAAGTAAGTAATTTGATATTTTATTAGATCTTATGAGATTTTTTTTGCTAGATTATTTAAATATATATTTTTTCAGTACTCATTAGAGCCTAATTGGAATAGACTGTGTGGAGAGGCAATGTTTCTTCATAAATTCTATGAAAGGAAGCCATGGAAATGCTAAGTTGTAAGTTATATAATCTAGGGTCTCATTGATGTTTTGATCTTTCTTTTTGTAATTAATCTAAATTTTATTGTCTTTCTAGTATAGAGCTATAAAAATATTGATTGAAATGCTAGAGAAAAAGACTCCTATGCCTTCTGATTTACTTGCAACAATGCAATATAGAAAAGATGCGATAAGGTCTTTGATAGGTTGGAACATAATAAGAAATTTTATTCTATAAACTACCATAAACAAGTTTCATAGTTTTACTTTATATTATTGATTGCAGTGTCCTCATTAGGATGATAGTCACTCTTTTGGCTGGAGAGTAATTGCGAATGCCAGAAGATTGTTAGGTTTATTTATCTCAATGAAGATAAACTTATAAAGGTAATGGGAAAGATACTGAACTTTAAGATTGAGATTTGTTGCAAAATAGTCCATTGATGATAATAATATAGTCCATTGTAAAAAATAACAATGAGCTAAAAATATTTTCTTACAAATGTATGACAGTTTACAAGGGTTTGCTATACAAGTGAGCATGTTTGGTATATAAGAGCAAAGGTCATGAAGTACATAATGGGCAATTGTATGCAACTGACAAGAATGGACAAGTGGGAGATTGGACATTGAAGGAAAGGAGGTGCATGTAACTACAGAGGTGAAGCTATGCCTTCAACTCCCAAGGAACCAAAGCATCGAAGAAAGGCAAAAGGACTCCTACAAAGGATGTCCCTTCTCCTAAGCAAAGTTCTCAAAAAAAAGAAGTAGCTTTGCCTCATTGCTTATAAGCCCATGTGTGTATAAGTCATGGAGATGGCTATAAAAATTTGCCACAAAATTTGTAAATGTATTTTATATTGATAGTAAAGAGATATTTTCTTCAATATCCTTGCACTGTATATTCTCTCTCCTTGTTGATATCTACAAAAAAGATGTTGTAAATGTTTAATAATCAAAAAGTGGAATAAGATATACACCTAAGTGGATATAATATGATATAAAAACTTACTCATTTGTTATTAAGTTAAAACACAAATGAGTATGGTAGTTCAATATCTTCATTCTGTAAATCAATCCTCACATGATGTATTGTACATGATAATCTAACCTTTAGGATTGCAATAATGTCCTCATTGAACCAAACATCAAGATCCATAATAGGATCTTTGCTAAAATTATCAAGATTTTGGTCTAAACCAACCAAACTTCCACCAAAAAAATGCCATCTACTATAGTAAAAGCAAAGGATAAAATTTTGAGTAGCAATAATGTATTTATAAGCTATAGAGTCTTGATCTATCTTACATATATTTTTTCCTTCTGTCCTAGTATCCCATCCCTCATCAAAAAATTGTATGACATGATCATATGAAAGCACTCAAAACTTGAAACAAGGGCAAAAGGAAGGGGGGATATTGATTCCCATTGGCTGCGCTATATGTGGACAATATGAGAATAATCATAAAAGAATATTCCATTCTCAGCAAGCTTTGTCTTCTTTCTCCATTTATACATTTCTTCTCCAATAGAACCATGCATCACATCAATAACATCAACAATAGACTTCACCAGTTGCCATTCCTCAAGATCAGAGGGATAGACATCTACAAGAAAAACAAACATATGTTATAATGGAAAACCTTAAACCAAGTTCAAGAAAGGAAAGACTTCAAGAATCAAATTCTTACAATTTGGTCTATACATTGGAAGATTTGAAGTTCTAGGTTCCATATATAGCTCTCCATGCATAAACACATATGGCACCAATACCTCTTTTATGCTATTCTCATTTACACCAAGCTTGAAATCTCAAATCCTACCCTTCTAAGAAAAAATGAGCAAGCTCTCATATCTTCGCCTTTTTCCACGTTTTGCTTGTTGCATGGTGATCCAACTGTTTTTGCTAATGATTGTAGGAATCCATCTTCCATCTTTTTGGAATGAGTTAAATATTGATATGGATGTGATATGAATGAGTTAAATTTCTGTATCCATAGCGCACAGAGAGAGAGAGAGAGAGAGAGAGAGAGAGAGAGAGAGAGAGAGAGAGAGAGAGAGATTTATAAGTCGAAATTATGCCCCCCAAATGGAGGGAGACATGCACCAACAGTAATCTTGTATCCAACAATGGAGCCACTTGTGAGGACGTTACTGCTAATACATATACAACATTAGGTATGGATAATTCGTATCCAAATATCTAGGTACTAATTGCTATCTCTGCTATTTATTGGGATATAGGGTTTATCAATTGGGCATGCGCATGAGTTCATTTTAACAAGTAACTTGAATTTATTTCTCAATAGTTAATGAACTCATAGGGAATTAGGGGATAATTCTTTCCGCAACCAAAGATGACCTTGCATAGATTTATGTATATGGCACATTGAGGTTTGCACAAAACCTTGTATCCAAATACAATCATTGCATCCCAGTGCTACACGACAAAATCAAATGTAGCATGAAGGGCATATAAGGTTACCTTGAGGGTTTTGCACATAAACAGTACACGCATGGAAAATATTATACAAAATAAGAATCAATGGTAGAAAAGTTGATCTTGCATTAAAGTCTTGCATCCATCCTATGAAGGTTTTGCATTGAGTAATGGTTAAAGAGTTATCTTCTGTTGCCAAACCATGAGTTGAGTACAACTCGCACAATGATTCAGGGATTGCTTTGCATTAGAAGATAGTTTTACATCGTTACAAATTTGTCTCGCATTCTTTGAGGGAAAGGAAGATAAAGTCAATTAAAATTTAGCATAGAATCGCTCTTTGATTCCAAAAGGGAGAGCGGATATGCGATGAAAATGATATCGTGACCTTTATTGCATTGTTTAGAAAAAGATACAATCAGTTGTTGGTTGATCATCCAACAACAACCTAAATGTTTTTAATTCAGCTAATTGTTGAGATGTGATTTTGATGATTATTCCAATTGCTTTTGTTTGATGATAAATGCATGGCAGAGGTCACTGATGACAAGTCTCCATGGAAAATAAAGGAATGTTTTCTTGGAAGATGATTTTAGGCTGATCGCCTTAATTGTGCTTGATTCTTAATTGGATTAAGGAAGGATATTTTGCACGGGTGGATCATCTCCAAGGTCACGCTACGTTTCAACTCGAGAGGGAATTGCTCAATTCACGAGCCAAAGTCCTAGTGGTGAAAAGGCCAACCATGGAAGTTGTGTCTCACTCCTAGGTTTCTTGGAGTCAGGTGGAGCTTTGGACACCCCTCCCCTAGTCCGGAGGAATAGAGTCAAAGACTACTGTGAGCCCAATGTCTATGGTGTTGAAAGATCCTATTCTAGATAAAGGATGGAAATTATGGTGCCATGTGATCTGGATTGGTTACTCTTGTTGGACAAAAGGGATACATAATTTCTCATGTGTGGGCAGGAGACAAAGATAAACTTGAAGATAAGTTAAGGAACTTGTTTGTCAAAAGGATTTCTTGCTCTATTTTTGTGTCAGTGCCATAAGTTACATGAGCGAACCATGTTCCCTAAAAGTTTTAATTAAGAAAGTTGATTTTAAATGTCACACATAAATATGATAGGACCTAATTAAAAAACTAAAGCTATCAAGGGAAGTGGGTGGGTGGAACTCCTGATGGGTCCATCCTACAGCAGGGTGGTCCCAAATAATTGGGAGGCTTCTCACAAGGTTTTGCCATTGCTCATCTCGACCCTTAGGAATTGTTAGGTTAGAACCTCGATTCATGCAATTTTAGGGGACTAGAATGGGACTATGCCCTACGAGCAGAGTGGTTGAGTGGCGCATCCCTCTCATTTCCCATTCTCTTTGAACCAAGTGCAGCATGGGTCTACTTTGGCTTGGGTATCTCTGTGTAAAGTAGGATGTCCAAGATTCGACGCTAGAGTGTTTTTAGGAGACCTTGACCACTAGGAACCCAAATTTCAGGTCAATCCTAGTGGGTTCATCAGCCACGAATGTTTCGTTGCAAGGCGAACTCAGGAAACCCTAGGCAGCAAACCCGTAACATTCTATGGGAGTGCCGAGCGGTGCCGCTTAAATGCGTCTCTCGATGGACCACTAAAAACGTGCTTAGACAGTCGATAGGCAGGCACGTTACAAAACACCACTCATAATGTGGGGTATCTATCATGATCATGGCAAGAATATAAACTCATCTTCACCAAGAATATAAACACCACAAACAATATGAGGTGTCTACCATGCACATGCTAAGAATATTAACTCATCTTCACCAGGGTTACTTCAATCGTTGAGGAGCTTATTGCAACTTATGTTTCATGAGAGTAGGCCCTAAAAGGAAGATTAATCATCTCGCTCTACCATGCTCATGGCAAGAATATGAACTCATCTTCATCAAGGTTGCTTCAATTGTTGAGGAGCTTATTGCAACTTAGGTTTCACAGGACGTAGTCCTTGAAAGGAAGATTAATCACCTCTTTTAAATGAACAGTTGAGCTTACACTCGATGAAACTGCATAGTGATATGGACACCCCCCTTGGTAGTGCACACACCCTTATATGGCAAGTACACAGCCTGAAAAGTAGCTCCATGAAACCAGTAATATAAGTGGCCAACATCATCTTTATCCTTCCCTCTTCTACCTCAACAATAAGCCTATCCTAGAAGATTAATCTAAAGACAATTCCATTTCCGTGACACACTAGCCTAAATCACAAGGATACTACTAGTACTCTCTACAACTCGAAACTAGCACTGATTGGTGGACATGGATCCCCATCAAACCTCACAATGCCATGAGGCTACTACCCGACTCTAGGAGAGGGATAATGCTAACCCCTTTAAGGATGAAAGCACCAAAAGAAAGAAAAAAGTGTAATAAAAATTTTTGAAGTGAAAAGGAGTGTAGGAGTAAGAGTTTCAATCGGACCAAACAAAGAAAATAAATTTAAGTTGTATGAGTGCCCCCTAGTGTAAGTTGTAAAATTACATTGTGCACAATGACATATAGAATAATTTGTACTTTGTAGGCTTAGAAAGAATACAAGACACACATTGAGAAAGGGCTAGTATTGGACCAAAGGGTGGGTGGATGCCCAAAAAAAGGACTTGTATATGTGTCAAAAAATAAAAGGATAAGCTCATTCATGGAGTCAACAAAATTGTGGCTCTCCTTTTTCTCTTGTGTTTATTTTGTTGTGTGTGAGAGAGGACGAGAGGGATTGAGAGATAGGGAAAGTGTGAGTGAGAGTGAGAGACTAGCTTGGAGAAGCCCTTGCTTCTATTCTCTTCTTTTTCTTCTCTTCTCTTCTCTTTGCATGATGATCATGGTAGGTGGAGCATAAAAATGGAGCTTTCTTGAGTGCATTCCTTAGATTGTGGAGCTATTGGTGGATTTGTGTAGCTAGAGCTAGACTACAATGAATGGATCAGCTGGTAAGATCACTACATTAGCATGCATTGGTTATTTGAGAGGTAGCCAATTTCTTAAAATTCTTGAATCAATAAGCGACCCATGGATTAGGGATGTTGCTTGTGAGAGTGCCAATAAATACTTATGCTTCCCAACTTCTCTCAAGAATTTGAGGTAGTCATTGATGCCAACATCATTACAATAAGATGTGCTCTTTCTCAAGAAGGTAGATCCATAGCATGTTCCTCTTAAAAGCTCAAACCCTATGAGAAGAATTATGTTACACATGATCTAGAACTTTGGGTAGTCATTCATGCCTTTAGAATATGGCATTAATATCTACTTGGATGATGATTCACTCTCATCATCGACCACAAAATTCTTAATTCTTACATGGATATTTACCCAATCAAAACTTAATGAGGCAAAGAAGGTGGATAGAAGTCCTAAAAGAATTTGACTTTGAGATCTGTTATCACCCTAGAAAGGATAATGTTGTGGCTAATGCTCTCAACTGTAGCCCTTCCTATACCTTTTAATTATGGAGGACCCCTCTAGATAGGTAGATCTTGCAAGCCTCATCCTAATGTCTAGAAATCCAATTTTGAAAGTAGTAGCTACCAAAGGACCTAAAGATCAAGACTTCCTAGAAATAAAAAGGATTGTATGCTTAGAAAGAAAAACCCCTTAGAAAGCCAAATTCAAGGATTACGTCATACAAGATGGACTATTCTACAAAGGCTTTATGTGCTAAAAAGTTGAGAGCTATAAAACAACCTCATGCAAACCTCCAATCTTCTTCTATATTATTGTTTCTACTTGATGCCCCCCTAAGAATCCTGCCAGATAAATAGGCAAGATGACTATATGTGAAGTCATTGTGTTAACTAAGGATTGAAAGTGGAGTTATATGCTCTCTTTATCCCCAAATTATCAACATAAAAGACATTATATATTTCCCTTATATAGCTCAACTATTAGCTCAGCCCATAGTCCCCTTTAAGTTACTTGCGATCTTTCAAATACTACTACTTAACCCTTATTTTGAACTACAAAACCTAATACATCAAACCATCTTATTCATCATTTAAATCAAAGAAAAAAATTAACTAAAAATTTTAGCTATCCAATGCAAGAATCCAAACCCTTTTCATCCATTTGAAATAAATTCAATGCGTTCAACACCAAATCATTTAAACTATGCATTTCATTTAATCTTATAGAACTTGACATACCCTATTAATGAGAGAAAGAGAAGTCTTCAATCGTATTTGATAATACTTATGCTTTTTCCATTAGGAAAAAAATGAACTCACAAATGGGCCTTTTAGCCCCCGCTCTCTCCTCCTTAAAAGAAGGAAAAGAGGAGAGAAGAATAGTAAAATAATCATCCTCTCTCTCCACTTTTGCAATCTCATTTTGCCTTTTTTATATTATCTACAAAGATATACTCAAATTCCTTCTCTCTCCTCATTCAAGAAGTTTTTTTCAACCAAATTTTATATTAAAAAAGGAGTTAGTTACGGGAGTGTGATGCTTCGTTTTCAATGCAAAATGATTAGTAGATACGAGGTAATTGATTTTTTAATTGAGAACAAGGAAAATGAAATTTCGAAAGTTCCTTTTAAGATATTTTGGGGATTTTTTATATCCTAGCTTTTGGTATTAAAAAAATCAACTGGTCAAATTTTGTGTTTTTTGGAGATGTTTTTGGAGGCAAAATAGAAATATCTAAAATACGAAAAGTCTTGGACATCCCTACCCTCTGAGCTATTTCCCCCATATCTATACTCTCTCATGGCTCTATTGTGACCTCTTCTCTGTGTTTATACAACCTTCATTAATAGAGTGAATTACTTACACCCTCCTTTCCCTTGGCACCTTTGTGTGCCTCTCTGTGCATCTCCACTCTACCTCTTGTGACAACCAAGTAGGCCCCATTATTCAAAAGAACCCAGCCTACCAGTGTCAACCCTCAGGTTTTGCAGAGTTATAGGCAAATGGGATTGAAACATGTGATTTGTGGGTTGATGGGGGAATCTACCCAATTGACCCCTTAAAAAATAGACCTCCAACTTTCTCACGAATCACAAATTTGCTGAAGTATGTGTGCGAGGGTGAAAATGGGTTACTTGGTTATACTAGGCGGCTCAATGATCAGGCATTTAAAGCATTTAAAACTTGGCAAGCAACCATAAAAAATTACCATGATGTGATCGTTGCGCATCAACTTCATATACAATAGCTCATAGGACAAGTGGTACACCTGAATGACACTATAATTCAACAAAACAATCAAATTATTTCAATGTAGGACACTATCCATGACATTGGTATCTCATATGAGAAAGCAAAGGAACAATTGGACAACTTGAGAAAGCTCAACAGCAAGCTAACACATCAATGAGATAATTGTGAATAGTGGCCAGTGGAAGCGATGTATCAAAGCATGTAAGGTAGCTCAGAAAGAGAACCTAGGCGAGGGTGAGGTTGGATCGTGTATTAGTAGATTGCTAAAGGCAAGTACATTGGGAAACACTTTGAGCAATCCTAAGTTTAAGGCTGTGAAGGAAAAGGTGATTGAGTGCACATTAAAAGATGTGTCAAATGAGTTCTCAACTATGGATGCACAATCTATTTGTGAGAGAGCCGGCATTAGCACAATGACTTACTCAAAGATATTCAAAGGTGAGAAGGCTAGGTTTGGTCGTGTGCTGAAGATAAATAGAATCATGCCTCTTTCTTAACCTTCAAAGGGGAAACACTAAAGGTTGGGACCAAAAATGCATATGAGGTGAAGTTCACTGAACTCAACAATTACTATTTAGATTTGAACAAGGTGCAGTCGGAAACGGTAATGTACTACAATATGTCTATTGAGGAATGTAATGGTAAATTATAGTTGGTTATAAAATTAGATGAAAGTGAGATCGTCAAAGGAGTAAAGCTTGAAAGAGTTAGTGTAACTCTGATGAATAGAGCTTTACAATTTGAAAAGAACAACCCATGGAACTTTAGTGTTCAATCTGATCACCATGTGTGGTGGCTCCCTGCATTTGAAGTTCCTAAGGAAACATTTGAGGTGCTGCATCTATTCTTTATGCGCACAAGCATTCCAAGCATCATCGATCGTCAGGAACATGGTGAGATGCTCTCGGTTGAAGGGTATGGTCAATACTTGGTTGAATGGCATCTTGCAGGAGACTTGAAAACTTTAAAATGCATGTGTTGAATCTCCAATGGTGCAAATACAAAGAATCCATGCCTATATGTAATACTTCTGCTCAAAAATATTACTAAACTTGACTCCCCACACGCCGCGGAATACCTGTGCAATGTTATCTCCCGCATCGTAATTATCGGCAGCTTAATCCGTACCCTGCACGTGCAAAGATGAGGCCTCCGCATTGTGAAATCGAGCCCGGGGGTTCAAGACTACATAACCGTGGGGAAACTCCCTTTTGGAAGGGGGAAAAATGGATAATGATGCAAATTAAGAAATTTTCTTTTAATTTCCCCAGCCGATGCATGGCTGGAGGGAAGGGAATGGGAGAAGAAGGTGATGTGGTGAAGTTGGTGTATGGGGGGAGAGCCATGCATTAGCCACGTGGTGGCTTCCCTCTCCCCCCCTAAACCTATAAAAACCCCCCCTTAGCTTTGGATTGGAAGGAGGGAGGAGCAGAAGAACGGCGCCCTGCTGAGGGAGAGGAGAGAGAGAGTGGAGGCCGCCATCGCCATCCCCAAGCCAGGAAGCTGCCGCTGTTTTGACTCCTACTGCCGCCACATAGATTCGCTACCACTCATCATCAACACCACCATCCGATTCGTCATCCTCATCACCTCCCTCTTCTAGATTCCCTCTCAATGTAAGCTCTGATTCGGAGCATAGAAGCTTCCTTGGAAGCTTCCATAAGGGGGCTTCCTTAAGCCCTGTTTTTGCATGACCACCCCAGTTTCAAAAAACCGGCTCGTAAAGCTCAAGTTCCTACGTGAAGAGGAGGTATCGATCTACGGCAATCTCAGAGAGCGAGAGTAGAAGCTAGAAGGAATCTGCGAGGTTCAAGTCATCAACGATGGCTCCCAAGAAGTTGCAAGGCGCACCTGCGGGAGGCTCTTCCCCTAACATTCACGTGGATATCATCGCGGATCCACATACCCAGGTTCCACGAATTTATTTTCCACATAAAGAAATACTTTAAAGCACTTATGCATGCTTCTAATTCACCTAGCATAGGGATAATGCATTTCTTGCTTATCTTAGTTCAAGTAATAGTGATAAAAGTACAATTGATAAATTATCTCTTTGAACAATAGATAAGGAATGATGCATGTCATGCAATTGGATCATTTGCATTTCCAGAGTTGTCCGTCTTAGGAGATTAGCTGCATGTTGCTACTTTGGTGCATTTCCAAAGCAATGAGTCTAAACGTCTATTACTTAGGGCAAAGGAATGAAATTGTTAAGTGCATTTTTTATTGGACATGGAAGGAATAAGCGTATGTTGCATTTTAGGCATTATCTTCCTTCTAATGATTCATGAGGAAAAGTCGTTAACACCCGTAGGATGTTACCCGAAAAGAAATAGCAGAGCACGAAAATGATTCTATGGACTTGCATGTGGCATGTGCTTGCAAAATGCAATAAGCCAACACTACCCCTACAATATTCACTTTGCATGAACTTCATTAACTACGTTGTAGTTAGGAAAGGGTTGCATGTTGCACATTCGTCCTGCGTAAATTTCAATTCATCGAGTGGCATTTAGAAAGGATTGCATGGCTTATCAAACTATGAAACTCAAATGCCTAGACAAAAAGATTGTAGGCATGATTCTTTGATGTAAGTCCTAGTAGATCCTATGAAAGTTATTCTACAAATTATCATGCGTTTTGACTTTTAGCAAGAAAAGATAGGGTTATTGCAAATCTAGTGGTACGTAGAAGCAATGAATCACATGTTTACATGTATTGTGACATTTTGCAACTATTTTTCTCCTTTAGATCAAGTTTATCATCTCTAGGAAAGGGTCGTTCTTGTCGCAAGACAAGTAGATCGAATTATCTAAATCACCTAACCCACAAGGGATTCATATAGGCATGGTTTAGTCAGTACGATAAATACCCCAAGTGCTTACTAGGGTCTAGCATGTTAAGGATTCGGCCTAGTTTCGCACTTGTTGCCAAGTCGAAACCCTCAAACCCAAAGGTCCTACCCACATTCATAGAATTTTTGGGTCAATTGGACGCTCATGCAAATAACAATCTAGGGTCTCTATCCTAAGGATGGACCGACTTAATGTTAAAACTCGGTTTGAGTTTGGAATCCCTAGGACCAAACATTGTCGTCCTAGTGCAATTAGGATTGGGTTGGGTAAGAAGACACCCTAAACCCTGCTTCTTGTCTAAACATAATTCCTTGACCAGGAAACGCCATTCAATGGGTGAAACGATCCCATGGAATAGATGTGACACTTGTGCAACAAGTTGCAATGTCGCATGGCCTTGTGGTTTGATCATAAGCGATTTTTGTCGTTCCTTGGAATGAGGCTGGTAGGTTCTTGTGTGAAAGATGTGGGATCTAGGACATGGGAGTGAGTTATGGTGGATGGAAGGAGAAGAGTGGACTCATGATGGAGAAGACAAAGACACTGTTTGTTACACAAGTGAATTAGGTTCCAAGATTGAGACTTGGACTCATAAACACAATCTTGTGTATGTGGACAATGACACTGACACTTCACTGAAAAGAAAAGAGTACTATCATTGCATTAAGAAAAGGAAGCAAGTACAATGCTTTATAGGAAAGTAGGAAACTGCAGTAGGCACCACTATGCATATGGGATAGGTTAGCCTGCATGTCCTTGGCGCCCTGAAGCTCCATACAAAGAGGCTGTCAATGAGTGTGATTGCTGAATCTCAACACCCCTCCTCAATCACAACTAGAAAGGCACAAAGTGTGTAGAGGCTGTAATGAGAACCACCTACAAAGTGTGGGCACACCACAAACATGGTAGACACCAGAGGCTGTCGCAGAAAAGACTAAGTGTGGGCACCAAAACATGATGGACATCCAGAGGTTGTAACAGGGGCCTCACAAAGTGTACAGGGACTGTAATGCCAAGTTACATAAGGAGTTTACAAAGCTTATGGCAGGAAGCATTAGGGCAAGGAAATACAAGGCTTTTAAAACAGTCTATTAGAGTAATGAGAGTAGAAGGACTGATGAGGCTTGTCCTTCCGATCTTGGTGGTCTTCATCTTCATCTTCTTCTTCATCTTTTGGTCCATGGTCTTCTTCTTCTTTCACAGCTGCAAGATAGGCCTTTTGGGACCTCTTTCTAGCATGACAAAACTTCTCAGTGTGTCCGGTCCTTTTGCAGAAGTCACAGAAGAGCAGTTCCTTTTTACCTTTGTATCTGTTGTTTACATATAACATTTGTTCATCCTTTGAAGTGCTAGACTCTTCTTTGCTTTTAAGTTTCTTTTCTTCCTCTAGCAGAGAGGCTTTAATATCAACAAGTTGAGGATCAGGCATATTGGTTAGAGTGGTTGATACATTATCATAGGCAGGAGGCAGACTTTTTAACAAGACACCAATGCAAACATCTTCATCCATTTTTAGCTTTATCCCTGCAAGTTGAGTAAGTAGGCTTTCCATGTAGTTCAGATGGGATGCCAGGGATGTATGAGGCTTCATATCAAGTCGGAAAAATTCAATTAATAGACCATACTTAGAGGACTTTGACTGTGCACCAAATAAGGTATCCAATTTATCCCAAGTGTCATGGGACGTGTCACAGGAAACCACATGATGGATGTAGCTATTATCCAATTCCTGTTTAATGATGGCTTGTGCCTTGTCATCATTCTTCTGCCAAGTAACTGCAAGGTCCGCATCCCGAGGTTTCTTCTCTTTGCCATTGGTAATGGCCCAAAGACCCTTCTTCATGAGGATGAGCTTGATGCGGGTTTGCCAAGTGTGAAACCCAACTCCTTTGAATCGAGCATTTGGAGAGTCTTTTCCCGTGTTGAGGTTGCAAGATCAGCAGTAAATCAACTCCAGAATTCTGAGATTTTATCAGTGGAAGAGCAAATTACAATGTTTCAAGAGACACAGGTAATGACAGTGTGAAAACACACTATGTCTATGCTGATGTTGAGTTTGAATCTTCTTGTTCGGGGTCGTTCGGTCGTTCTTCAATCTTCTCAGGTCGTTCCCCTCCCTGATTTGGTGCTAGGACAGTGGGTCAAAGTGGACTTTAGCTTGGTTTAGTGGCAGGAGTGAGAAAATGAGAGAAAAAATGAGCTTGGAAGATTTTGGCTATGGTGGAATTAGGGTTTCTGAGACAAGGGCCTGGTTTTTTGCAGATTGCAGGAGTTGTAGTTGATCATTTCCCAAAATTTTTACATATATAGGAAGCTTATGTCATAGCCTTTCAAAGCCCCATGGTTGCAGCCTGGAATTCGTCGCGTACTGGCGGCGCAGACAGTACGATCAGCAACGGCGCAGTTCTGGACAGTGATGATGAATTTTTGCAATGCCAGGCCTGTCAGTTGCCAATGTGCCTCTATGATGTGCCAGGAAGGAGCGCAAGGAGTCAAGGAATGATTCTCCAGAAGAGAGCTTGGGGAGATATTGCCTGGTTCAAGAGATCTAAGAGCTCAAAGGCAGGTAGGTGCAGGTTTGGCTATGGCTGCCAAACAGGGCAGTGAGAAAAAAGAGTAGAAGATGAAGTCTTGAGCTGGACTGAGCTCAAGCTGAGCTAGATGAAAGTGAAATGGAGCTGAAGGAGTAGTGCCATGCCCGTCTGTGCTCTGATACCATGTGAAAGATGTGGGATCTAGGACAATGGAGTGAGTTATGGTGGATGGAAGGAGAAGAGTGGACTCATGATGGAGAAGACAAAGACACTGTTTGTTACACAAGTGAATTAGGTTCCAAGATTGAGACTTAGACTCATAAACACAATCTTGTGTATGTGGACAATGACACTGACACTTCACTGAAAAGAAAAGAGTACTATCATTGCATTAAGAAAAGGAAGCAAGTACAATGCTTTATAGGAAAGTAGGAAACTGCAGTAGGCACCACTGTGCATATGGGATAGGTTAGCCTGCATGTCCTTGGCCCTGAAGCTCCGTACAAAGAGGCTGTCAATGAGTGTGATTGCTGAATCTCAACATCTTGCACAAGTTTAACTTGCAAGAGGATGAGTAGTCATCCTGTTACATCACCTTTCTTGGGGAAAATTGCCAAGTTAAGGGAAGTTATGTATTTGCTTGGAAGCAAAGGATCAATCAAGTTAGAGTGACATGGTCGCCAGGACTTACTGTTAATTTATGAAACCTAAGGTGTTGGTTAAGTTGGGTTGACAGGATATGACCCTAACCCAAGGACAAAATGGTGAAAAAATAGACCCTTGGGGATCTTGCGAAGTTGTAGTTGATCCCGGATCGAATGCTGGATGCATTCGGAGATAAGGATTCACTCCTTAGCAGTTGGCCAAATAAACAACCACGGGATTGATTGTGCTTGTAATAGTTTAGGAGCATTTTTTGCATTGTTTGCTCAAGGAACTAAAAGATGAAAAGTTAATTAATGCTTCAGGTTGAAGTCTTAAAAGGAGAGGCACCATCAGTTACCCGCGATTGTCTGCCTGACCCTAACCAAGGGGGTTGTTAGCCGCACCGAGAACGTGGACCGAACCCGCCGCAAGAGGTCTCTCCGTTGGGCACTACTTGGAGCAGGAGGATGCTTGGGTGCTAGGGGGCTTTGGCCATAAATCCCTTGCCTTCTAGGCCCTGCACAAGAGGCCAATGTGACTCGGGATTGGATCTCGACGCCCGCATACTAGTTTACAGGCGGAAGCTTGGATTAGCAATCTCTCTGGATTGCTAGATAGCCTTAGGGCAGATTATGGATTGCCTTCACGCAGATTATGGATTAGCCTACGAGCTGGACTTTATGGATATATTCCAAAGATAAATAAGATAACCTGTTGAAAAGGAACTTGTTTGACATTGTTTTTCTATGTCAAGTGCTAAGATTACGTGAAGGAACCAGTGTCTAACTGGCTAATTAAGGAAGCTGTACCCTGAGGAAAGTGCGGTGGATGTGGCCATGGGTCTGTCCTACGGATGGGTGGTCCCGGTTCGTCGGGAACTTTTCTCAAAGAAATGGACAGCAGGGAACTTTGCTCGAAGGAAACAAACAGCAAGGAACATTGACCTAGAATCTAGGTTACTAGAATCCGATTTATGTTGTTTTAGGGGAACTGAATGGGAGTATGCCTTATGGGCAGAGAGGTCGAGCTTTGCATCCCTCTCGTTTTCCATTCTCCTTGAACCAAGTGCAGCATGAATCCGCTTCGACCCTGACGTTTCTGCGTAAATTAGTTTCGACGCTAGAGCTGCCATTCTAGGAGTTTGACCACTAGGAAAACCCTGATTCAGGTGGGTCCTAAGTGGGAACGGCCAGAATACTTCCACTACGTGGCAAAATCGTAAAGACCTAGATCGCAAACCCCGTAACATTCCATGGGGGTGCCGGGCGGAGCTTTCTAGACCCTCTTTCCGATGGGCTGCTAAGACGTGTCCTGCACGCAACAAGTGGACACATTACAGTTGGTATCAAAGAGAACCAACGAAGGATCTGTCTTTATAAGAAAACTTAATAAGAAGAAGTAAAGAAAATATTGCTGTTAAGAACATTTCCTTACTTATCGATGTTGTCTTGCAGAATTATGAAGCATGGAACAGATTCATGGTGTTTGAGGTCATGTTTATGACCGCGATGCATGTCTGAGATTATCGAGGAAGGATCGATATGATGAACATCCTAGACCATATTTACAATCCATCACCTCCGTACATGGAACGGAGATGGACGGGCGACTCAGGAATCTATTACATAGCTACCCACGGATTTGCGTACCTTTGAACCAACCTAGAGAGAATCCAATGGTTGAAGGACCTGAAGATTGTAAAGCTGTTCATTTTTGTTGAGGCTCACGTAAACACAACTTTACATGTCGAAGGTTGGAAGGTCGAGTTGAACACATATGTGTACGAGGAAGTGACCCGAATAATCCCCACCGATAGGATCAAGGTGTTGGGACGCTACGAGAAGAATGGGTACCAAAGGAGAGGATACCCTAATCTTCCGATGACTTATCGATTCCTGAAGATCCATGACCCAAATCCATACTATTACCCAGTTCCCGTAGCTAAATGTAACACAACCTTATTCTCCCCAAACTAATGTATTAGTTTGCTCTACATCCCAAGAAATATTGTACTCCGAAAGGGCTATGCCCATATGAATGAAGTAAGAGTTCTTTTTATCAATGATTGTCTTGCCTATGAGTATTGATAAAAAGTTAAGTGATTAGGCTTCTTGGCTAAAAGCTGAGTTGGGCATAATATGTAATGTAAGAAACGTTTAGCGAGTTGTTAATGTTAAGAATCCTTTACTCAGGCACAACCCCAAGTACAGATTCCTAGTCCGACCCCTACACCAAGTATGGCCATGATTCAGGAGAAGAAATTTCTTCTCAAGCAGATCAAGCCACCAGCATTTGATGGGAAAGGAAGGACTGTCCAAGCTAATGCTGAGATTTGGATCGAGTCCATGGAAGATTACTTTGAAGCGGCCGGTACTGCACCCGCCAACCAGGCAATCCCTTTCGAGATCCCTTGGTCTCTGCACCATTGCTTTGGTGGAAGCAATGGTGCAGAGACCAAGGGATCTCGAAAGGATCCGTTACCTGGGAAAAGTTGAAAAAAAATATGCAAGGATGATACTTACCACCTGCATATCGCACGCAGAAGATGAATGAGTTCTATAAGCTGAAACAACTGGGTCTGACTCTTGACGCATACTACTCAAAGTTCGTCTCTCTTCTGAAGTATGTGCCACAAATGGATATGATACAACAGGTGTCGAAGTTTTGTGCCGGATTAAACCCACCTGTAAATACCCGTCTTGAATCAATGCGCCCAACATATCTTCAGGATGCACTCATTCCAGCTGCGCCCATAATTTAGGAGATGCAAGCCAGGCCAAGAAATATCAAGACTTGGTCTTATAATGATCAGAACAAAGGAGTATGTTGGTCCCAAGCAAAGAGATTTCAAGGTCAAAATCGGGGATAAAGGAAGAAAGCAAGGACAAACAATGTCAATAACTTTGTTCCTACCCAAGGTAATGGCCGCAATCTCCATTGCTTCCATTGCAATGAGCGCGATCATTTCAAAAGGCAATGTCCCAAACTTGGCGGAGGACAACATCAAGGACCATTCCAAGGAACTACCTGTGGCCAAGGAGCCGCCACCCGAGGCAGAGAAAGAACCGCCTGTGTTGCCAATAGGGAAATGTGTGAAGAAGAAGACCCGACCATGGAAGCAGAGTTTGAGAGGGCAACAATCCATGTTGTCCTTCACAAGAAAGGCCCAAATCGCCAGTTTTCGGTGATTCAGACACCATCAGACTATCAAGGTAAAGCCTTCAAAACCTTGATTGATTATGGCAGTATGCATTCCTTTATCTCACCAACTTGTGCAAGAAGATTAGGAATAGCCACAATAGAAGCACCTACCTTGCTTGTGGAATTAGCAAATGGTCGTGAGGTCACTTGTACCAGGCAAACTGCTAAGGTGGAATTCTTTTTGGGAGGAAAGTTGACTTCGGTCAGATTCAGGGTCATGAACCTAGGTATCCATGAGTGTTTGCTTGGAATGGATTGGCTTAAACCTAATGACGCCCACATTCATTGTGGAAAGGGCCAAGTTTCCTTTTAAAATTCTGAAGGGGAATTGGTCACAACTCAAGGAGAGGCTGAAAAGCCAAAAATTCAATTGGCCAAGGCATCTCGGATTATAAAGGGAGTTAGAAAGGGACTACCTATCTACTTGATTAAGCTTAACAAGCTAGATCATAATTAGGAGTCTAGTGAAGAACCATCATGCCTAAAGGAATACGTAGATGTATTTCCTGAGGAGTTGACAGAACTTCTGCCTCAAAGGGAAGTTGATCATGAAATTAAGCTAGTGCCGGGAATTGCGCCAATTGCAAAGAGACCTTATAGAATGTCCATCCCGGAAGCAATTGAGCTGAAGGAACAACTCAAGCAACTGTTAGATCAGGGCTATACCCGTCCCAGCAGTTCACCATGGGGAGCTCCAGTGTTGTTCCAGAAGAAGAAGGATGGAACGCTTCGGCTATGTATTGATTACAGAGGGTTGAACCAATCAACCATTAAGAACAAGTATCCTATTCCAAGAATTGATGAACTTCTTGACCGTCTTCAAGGTGCGAAGATCTTCTCCAAGATTGATCTCAAGTCTGGTTACTATCAGATAAGGATCAAGGAAGAAGATATCCCAAAGATGGCATTCAACACAAGATATGGACACTTTGAGTTCCTAGTCATGTCATTCGGGCTGATGAATGCACCTGCCACCTTCAACAGGTTAATGCATGATATCTTTAGGCCATATCTTGATGACTTCGTACTCGTCTTTTTTGACAATACCTTAGTCTATTCCCAACAGGAAGAAGATCATGAACCCAGCTTTCAATTGTCCTTGAGACAATGAGGGCACACAAGCTTTATGCCAAGATGAAGAAGTGTGCATTCTTCAAACGTTAGATTGAATATCTGGGATTCATCGTATCAGCGGAAGGAATCTCAGTGGATGGCCAATACCAACAACTGTCAAAGAAATACGCAGTTTTCTTGGATTGACAAGATGGTATAGGGTCTTTATCAAAGACTATGCTTTGATTGCAGCACCTCTGACGGATCTACTGAAGAAGCAAACATCGATTGTATGGTCAATTGCCGAAGAATCTAGCTTTGATAGGTTAAAGCAAAGTTTGGTATCAACACCTATCCTGAAACTTCCAGACCTCAGTAAGGAGTTCGAAGTAGTAACTGATGTTAGCACGCTTGCCTTAGGATGTATGCTTATGCAAAAAGGACATCCTGTAGCATACTCTTCAAGGAAACTGAAGAGCCATGAGAAGAATTATGCTACCCATGACCTAGAGCTATTAGTTGTCATCCATGCTCTTAAGATTTGGAGACATTACCTACTGGGTAACAAGTTTACCCTAGTGACGAATCATAAAAGTCTCAAGTGGATCTTTACTCAGAATGAACTCAACATGAGGCAACATCGGTGGATTGAAGTGCTGGAGGAGTATGATTTTGAAATCAAATACCGGCCTGGAAAGGAGAATTTAGTTTCTGATGCACTTAGTCGCAAGGCATTCCTTAATTCTCTAATCTTGCAAAATCCATCAACAGCTAGATCTCTAGCCACAAAGGTATCCATGCCAAACAACCCAATACTTGAGCTAGCTAGAGAAGAAGCATGCCATGATCCAACCTATCTGAAGATGCTAAGGGAGATCCTTATCAAGGATCAAGACCCGAAGCTATAGGCTAAGTATCAAGAATTCTCTATCAGTAGTGGACTTGTCTACTATAGAACGAGATTAGGTATACCGACAAGCCAGCCACTCAAGCACAAGATACTTTGGGAAGCTCATGATTCCCCTTTCTCAGGACATCCTGGCTATGCCAAGTCCCTCAATGCAGTCAGGAAAAGCTACTATTGGGAGAGGCTTAAAGGTAACATTCTCGAATATGTCACTGAGTGTTTTTCTTGTCAACGTATTAAAGCCGAACATGTCAAAATGCCAGGAAAGTTGCAACCACTTGACATTCCCCAAATGAAATGGGAATTCATCAGTATGGACTTTGTTGTTGGCCTACCCCAAGTTGAGGGAGGATACAAATCCATTATGGTTGTGGTTGATATGCTTACTAAGGTTGCACACCTTATTCCTATTAAGACAAACTATAAAGTCTCAGACATTGCAAGGTTATTCATCAAGGAGATATTCAAGCTACATGGGTTGCCCAGAAGAATCATTAGTGATCGTGATTCCCTCTTCACATCACACTTCTGGAGAGCTATCTTCAAAGCCATTGGGACTCAACTCTGTTTTAGTATTGTTTACCATCCCCAAACCGATGGTCAAACGGAGCAAGTCAACCAAGTCATCGAGGATATGCTAAGGGCACACTGCTGGCGTGAACCAAAAAGGTGGATTCAATACTTGCCATTGGTTGAGTTTGCCTACAATGCTTCTTACCAACAAAGTATTCAGATGACCCCTTTTCAAGCATTGTATGGGCATGACTGCCGAAGTCCTTTAAACTTCTCGGATCCAACCTTGAAGGTTGAAGCCTCAAGGCAGATGTTGGAAGATATGGATGACCAAATGAAGTCAATAAGACAGGACATCCAAGCCGCCAAGGATAGATAGAAGGCATACGCAGATTTGAAATGTCAGGATAGAACCCTCGAGGAAGGAGACATGGTCTTCATTTACTACGCCCAAAGAAGAGTTCCCTATCCTTAGGAGATTGCAAGAAGCTAAGTCCAAGGTATTGTGGACCATACAAGATCCTCACGTTCCTAGGACCCAATGCTTATAGACTGCAACTCCCTAAGACCCTAAAGGTTCATAATGTATTCCACATCAGCCTACTGAAGAAGTATGTACCTAATCCTAGCCATGTACTTGATGACCAACAAGTTGTAATGCCTAGCCAAGGAGTCCTTGAGCTACGGCCTGACAGGATCTTAGATGTTAGGGAGAGACAATTGAGATCCAAAACCTTGAGAGAATGCCTCGTCCAGTGGAAAGATTATCCCGAGGAGGACGCAACTTGGATGGATGAAAGCACTCTCAACCAACAATACCCCCAGTTCTTCTCGAGATGAGGACATCTCGATTCCTCCAAGGGGGAGAGAATGTAATATTCCCGCTCAAAAATATTACTAAACTTGACTCCCCGCATCCCGCATAATACCTGTGCAAGGTTATCTCCTGCATCGTAATTATTGACAGCTTAATCCATACCCTGCATGTGCAAAGATGAGGCCTTCGCATTGTGAAATCGAGCTCAGGGGTTCAAGACTACATAACCGCGGGGAAAAAACCTTTTGGAAGGGGGCAAAATGGATAATGATGCAAATTAAGCATTTTTTTTTAATTTCCCCAGCCGATCCATGGCTGGAGGGAAGGGAATGGGAGAAGGAGGTGATGTGGTGAAGTTGGTGTATGGGGGGAGAGCCATGCACCAACCACATGGTGGCTTCCCTCTCCCCCCCTTAAGCTATAAAAACCCCCCCTTAGCTTTGGATTGGAAGGAGGGAGGAGTAGATGAACAGTGCCATGCTGAGGGAGAGGAGAGAGATAGTGGAGGTCGCCATCGCCATCCCCAAGCTAGGAAGCTGCCGCGGTGTTGACTCGTGCTGCCGCCACACAGATTTGCTACCACTTATCATCAACACCACCATCCGATTTGTCATCCTCATCACCTCCCTCTTCTAGATTCCCTCTCCACGTAAGCTCTGATTTAGAGCATAGAAGCTTCCTTGGAAGCTTCCATAAGGGGGCTTCCTTAAGCCCTGTTTTTGCGTGACCACCCTGATTTCAAAAAATCGGCTCATAAAGCTCAACTTCCTACCCGAAGAGGAGGTATCGATCTACGGGAGTCTCGGAGAGCGAGAGTAGAGGCTTGAAGGAATCTGCGGGGTTCAGTCATCAACAATGGCTCCCAAGAAGTCGTAAGGTGCACCCACGGGAGGCTCTTCCCCTAACATTCACGTGGATATCACCGCCGCAGATCCACAAACCCAGGTTCCACAAATTTATTTTCCACATAAAGAAATGCTTTAAAGCACTTATGCATGTTTCTACTTCACCTAGCATAGGGATAATGCATTTCTCACTTATCATTAGTTCAAGTAATAGTGATAAAAGTACATTTGATAAATTATCTCTTTGAATGATAGATAAGGAATGACGCATGTCACGCAATTGGATCATTTGCATTTCTAGAGTTGTCCATCTTAGGAGATTCGCTGCATGTTGCTATTTTGGTGCATTTCCAAAGTAATGAGTCTAAACGTCTATTACTTAGGGCAAAGGAATGAAATTATTAAGTGCATTTTTGATTGGACATGGAAGGAATAAGCGTATGTCACATTTTAGGCAATATCTTCCTTGTAATGATTCATGAGGAAAAGTCATTAACACCCGTAGGATGTTACCCAAAAAGAAATAGTAGAGCACGAAAATGATTCTATGGACTTGCATGTGGCATGTGCTTGCAAAATGGAACAAGCCAACACTAGTCCTACAATATTCACTTTGCATGAACTTCATTAACTATGTTGTAGTTAGGAAAGGGTTGCATGTTGCACATTCGTCCTGCGTAAATTTCAATTCATCGAGTGGCATTTAGAAAGGATTGTATGGCTTATCAAACCATGAAACTCAAATGCCTAGACAAAAAGGTTGTAGGCATGATTCTTTGATGTAAGTCCTAGTAGGTCCTATGAAAGTTATTCTACAAATTATCATGCGTTGTCGTATTGCTACGCATTTGAGGTGTGAAAACCACCCAAAAGTTGTGCGTGTGATTTGATACTTTGTACATACTTAGTTGTTATGTTTGCTCTTTCATTCTATGCTGAAGACGGAGAAGAACAAGGAGTTTTGGTAGACTGGTAACTCGAGACGCAGTCTCATGGATCACTTTGATTGTGACCAAGGGTTCGGTAAGGAAGTGTTGGATTGTTTCAAACGGATGCGCATGCAAGGTGTGTGTGCTGACCTTATCGCATTTGCTTGTAGTTTGAAAGCCTGTGGCAGTATAGGAGCATTCCCAATGGGCCAAGAGATACATGCTGAGATCATCCTAAGGGGCCTAGAAAGAGAGTGTTCTGTAGGGAGCATGCTTGTGGATATGTATGGGAAATGTCACTCCTTTATGGAAGCACAACAAGTGTTCAACAGACTGCCAATTCAAGACACAACCTCCTGGAATTCATTGATTGCAGGATATGCAGAGAATGGTAATGCTGAAGCTGCTCTGAATTGCTTTAGAAAGATGCAGCTGGAGGGCATACATGCAGATTCTACTACTTTTGTTCTTTGCTTAAAAGCTTGTGTTGCAGTAGGAGCCATAGATATAGGAAGAGAAATACATGCTGAAATCAGAAGATCAGGATTAGAAAGAGACCCTCTTGTTGGTGACATGCTCGTGGACATGTAAGGAAAATGTGGCTTTATCAAGGAAGGACGAGAAGCATTTGAGAAATTGAATGTCCATGATGTTATATCGTGGACAATAATGCTAGATGCCTATGTTCATAATCGTGAAGGTGATATGGCTATGCGATGCTATGAGGAGATGCAACATCAAGGGGTGCATGCCGATTCTATTACATATGTTATCTGCTTGAAAGCTTGTGCAACCATAGGAACAGGACAAGGTATGCATTCTGAAATTGTCATGAGAGGTTTAGAAAATGATATTCATGTAGGAAGCACACTTGTGGATGTGTATGCGAAAAGCTTCTCACTTTTAGAAGCATAGCACACATTTGATAGGTTTCCAGTTCGAAATGCAGTCTCCTGGACTGCTCTATTAGCAGGCTATGTTGAACAAGGACTTGGTGAGAAAGTGCTGAATTGTATGATACTGATGCAGGTGGTAAGCCTGACTTGTATGATCCAAACAAGCCGTTGTAGACCAAGGAGCAATCTGATGCAGGTGCAGGACTAAGGAGACTGACATCTCTGAGGAAGGGACATGATGATCATTTCTGGGAGGGAAATGCTCCTGATCTTCACCCTGTACGGACTCCTGATTTTAGTAGTTCTGACAAGTATGGATGTTTGACATTGATGGGCGGAAGTTCTCAGAGTCAAGCGGCAGGGCATTCTGTGTGGGATCGTATTGGGCCTGTTGGTCGCAATGAGGCCAAATCTGAGGTCAGTAATTGGTCTTTCAACAGCTATGATGGCCCACCACGGCCTAAAATGATAAAGAAGGAAGCTGTGGAAGATACATAGGCTCATGGTAAACTGTTCAATTGGGAAGGTGAGACTGATAAGCAAGAGCAAACTGTTAGTTCCGTGTCAAATTCGACTGCTGGAAAGGGCCATGGTGTAGACCAGCTTACAGACAATGCAGGGCACATGTATGATAGGAGTACCGCACATGTAGGTGGCCGGAAGGAGAGAGCACAGAGAACTCTTTATGTGAGGTGTATTCCCAGTGATAACAATAAGAAAGAATTGCTTCTAGCGCATTTCCAGAAGTTTGGAGATGTTATGGATATCCACATTCCTATGCACAGTGATAGAGCTTTTGTTCAGCTCTACCGACGGGAGGATGCAGAATCGGCTTTTTTGTCACCTGATGCGGTTATGGGAAATCGATTTATATGCCTGTCATGGGCAAACAGGGATGCTAATTTGGTGTGGAACAAAAAGGAAGGAAAAAGAGGCTTTTCTGGGAAAAGAGGGATCGATGTCTTTGGGAGGGGAGGGACGACGAACTTCTGTGGTAGAACAGAGAGAAAGGTTTCCCCCCCCCCTATCTGCAATCGAATCCACAAGGTACCCTCTGACGAGGATGTGCACAATCTTGAATATTCCTAGAGTGGCCGACGGGCTCAAGTTAGCTCTGGAAAGACAAGGATGCTACTGACAGAGAGGTCGAAGGTGAAGAAGGATGAGGATGAAGAGGGGACGATTGATGAAGACAACACACAGATGGTGACGAAATCAATGCTGCATTCGAAAAGGCCACTCTAATCACAAAGGAGGCCCATGAACCAACATGTAGTCTAGGTTGTGAGCAAAAAGTCACCAATCCTTTGTCGAGTCATGCCTCAGGAGGAGAGACAAGGCAGCATGTGCAATTGGAACAACACTATCCGGCTCCATTAGCGACACATGATTCAGTCTTGGCTGATAAAAGGCTGTTTTGGGAAACCCTCAGTAGGTTGCAGGAATCTCTCAGCTTGAAATTTGAAGTTCCAAAGATTGGTGAAAATGATGTAGACCTTCACAGACTGTACAAAGAGGTCACTCATCGAGGAAGTTCTGAAGCAGAAGTATGTGAAGGAAGAGGAAGAGCGGTGATTTTCTGTGGATGGCAACAAGCAGCTTAACAAAAAGCCTTTGAGACCTATAATTCCCTGATTTCCAACGAAGGGACTTCACTTTCTTCTTTACAATCCCTATCACAAAGTATCAGATTGATCAGGATTCACTGATCGAAGTGAAGGAGACAATATGATGCAGATCTGTGTTCATGGAATTCGCACAACTGGTCTAAAGCACTATGATTGGAATCGTAAACAGATAAATGCTCTTTCAATCTCTGAATTGAGAACTCTTATGCAGCTTCTGTGATCAAGGGAACTGGTAGTGCATATGGAGGATTTTCTGATCTAGACAACAGTGTATACAACAATCGTGTACCTACAGAACAGATCGGCCATAGTGATATTTCTACTACAGGAGACTATAGAGAAGGGTAAGGACGTGTCATGTGCATTACATTTGAAGGACTGAATACAAATGTTCTTCTGGACATAAAGATTGAGTTCGAAAATCTCAAAACTACATGAGTCTTCTGAAGAGTTATTGGAATGCAAAAATGATCCTTTGTGGAAGTCCAACTATTTCCTGCATTCACATGTATGTTGGAATTTGAGATGTCTAGCATTAATCAGCTTTATGAAGCTTACAAGTGCCAAGTGTAGATGCCATAATCTATTCATATTGTAATGCTGTCATGAAATCAGAAGAATTAACTGACTTTTTCCATGAAAGATGCTTTCTCTAATCATATGCTTGAGCATATATTCACAAAAAAAAAAAAAAAAACCTGTCTGGAACTTGATGCTGTGTGGAAAATTGGACAATAGGATTATTTACATGTTGAATCTTCTATCCTGAAATTTGTCAAGGTCCTCCGTGGTTGTGACATTGCTTTCACAAACCCTTCGACATCTTTGGTAAACCCGACGTGAAAGCGTCACAGAAATTTCAGGATGGGAGATACTTCAGCCTCTATTTGAGCTTCTTCTATAGTTCCAGCTGCATCTACTTCAACTCCATCAATGGCTGCTGCGTCAAGTACTTCAACAGAGGATCTAAAGCAGATTTTGCAGAATATGTCCATGTATATGCAGCTCCAAAATCAGCAGACACAATTGTATATGCAGCAGCAGCAACAATTGTATCAACAGCAGTTATCTCAGCAAAGGCAACTCTATTCGGAGCAGGAGAATGCAAACAGCGCGACTAAGGCTATTGAAGCAGTTGAGAATGAGAAGAAGCTATTTGACGGGCGTAATGTTTCAGCATATTTGAAGACGTATGAGATCAAGATGGGGTTTTTTGGAGTGCCTGTTGGACTTATGAGTAAGTACTTCCTTCGTCTTGTCACACCCGCTTTGAGGACAAAAGTGACTGATCTTTTTATTCAAAATACACATTGGCAAGATTTTAAAAAGGCCCTGAAAGAAGAATACTTCCTTGAGGACTTTGGTATGGCTACTCGGCGGTCATTCCGAGAGTGGGTCTACATGCCAAACAAAGGTCTAGCTGCTTCGGAGTTTATTCGAGAATTTGAGGAGAGGTATAGTCAGCTTGATGCCATTGAACAAAGAGCATTGGATGTTGAAAAAGTTGAGCTTTTCTTGCAAGCTGCAGATCCTGCTCTTCAAGAAGAATTGGGTGAGCTTCTTGAAGATCGCACGAAGCCTATGGGTCTTAAAACTGATTGGCAGGATGCTTAGGATGCAGTCTCGACTTTGACCAAGAGGAGGATATGGAAGACTCGCCTACAGTATGGTTCCATGACACCTACACCATCATCAGCTCCTATGCCTGATTCTATCCCTATTATTTCTTCTCCTCCTCAGCCAGTTTCTTGGCCTATGCCAGTGCCTATTGTTTCCACTCCACCTATTCCTCCTGTTCCATGACCGATGCCTACACCTTCTGCTCCAAAACCATCCGCTCCATCGGTGCCTACCTCTCTTGATGACATAATCAAAGGCATAATAGATTTGACATTGGAGTCAGTCAAAGCGGAGTTGGTGGGAAAGTTGAAGGAGCAGTTTGCTTCGACTAAGCCTACTACTTCTTCTAGTGCTCCTAGTGCACCTAGGAGTGCTCCTAGTGCACCTAGGAGAGATCGGAGATGTATTTGGTGGGATAGTACGGACCATCAGCATTGCAGGGATTGTGAATCTTTTCAGGATGCAAGGAGGAAGAATTTGGTATATTGGGGGCAAGATGGTAAGATTTGGTTGACTGAGACAGGAGCTCCACTTGCTACCAACTTTGGTAAAGGTGGAATGAAGAAGTTAATGGATGACATGGCTGCGCGTACTTCTTATGTGACAGCTAGAGGTGATGCTTCTGCATATGGAGTCCAAATTGAGAAGGGATCAGAGACTCAGTCAGCGCTATGGACTTATGCTATGGAGACTGCAAACAAGGGAAAAATTCAGCAAACTGTTTTGACTAGTGCAGGCTCTAGCATCAGATCAGAGACAGGTTGGGACTCGCCTATTGACAGGTACTCTATTTATGCTTATTTGGCTAAGTCTCATGGTGCTGATGTACTTGTTGAGGAGAAGCGTAAGAGGGATGAAGAAAATCCAAGTGCAACTAAGAAGACTAGAGGGGGTGAGTTTGTTACTCCACCTACTGCAGGACCGTCTTCAAGACCAGGGCCAGATCGACAGATGGAAGATGCTCAAAAGAGAGAAAAGAGGCAAGAGCCTAGAGAGAGAAAGCAACCAGGGTTCAGATTGATGTTCGATATTGAGACATCTACAGACATGAAGAAAATCTTTAATGATAAGATACTTGGCAGTGAGGTGACTTTCACTATTTCTGAGATTTTGGGCATCTCAAAAAGAGAGTTTCAGGATCAGTTTCAGGAGGTCCTGAAGAGGAAAAGACATGCTTTGTCTACCAGTGATACACAGGGAGTTTTGATTGGGGAGTTGGATGAGGATGAGGATGAGGTTATGGTTGATAATGCTTCTGTTTTTCCGCAGGTAGAGAAGAGGGTTCAGCCTATGCATTATGCTGAAATTGATGAGCCTGTCATGATACCGCGTAGTCACTTTTCGCGGAGCCATTGGGCTAGGGCAACTACAGAGACGATGGTAAAGATTGGAGAGAAACACGTGCCTTATGTTGCATTGGTGGATCATGGTTCAGAGATTAATCTCATAGTTCGTGGAGTTTATGAGAGTAACAGATGGCCTATGGACGTAGAGCATGGGTGGCGTATGAGAGCCGCCAATAACACTGTAGGTGATTTATATGCTGCCTGTCCTAGTGTCAGGGTTTCTATTGGTGATGTAGAGGAGGATTTTCATTTCTTTGTGCAGGATTCATGCTCTTATCCCATAATTCTTGGTCAGCCATTCACAGAGATGCGCATGGAAACAAAGGTCATGGATGATGGATCTGCTTATGCACGGATTCGCAATAAAGATGGTATGAGAGCAGTTCAGTTTATGACTGTATGTGTGAACCATGTTAGAAACAGAGATACTCTCAGAGATGCACCTTTGCCCACTGTGAGGGATTCGGGTTTTCATTAGGTATCGCCGTTTCGCGAGACGACGGTGGTACAGAGGAGAGGAGATTGGAGTTCTCGCCTCCTGGCAGCGGTGTTTTCTCCTCCAGTTTTGTTGGGATTTCAGCAAACAGTTCGATGAGCTATCAGAAGACTTCTAGGTTGCCTAGAGCTGCTAGGCAATATATATGCAGGAAGGAGAAAAATTTGAAAAATGCAGGAATTTTGGAGGATGATGAGCACATAGATGGGATGTATGACAGTGTGATTTGTACAGATACAATGACAGAGATGGGAGATATGCTGAAAACTGATATGCAAAATTGTCACAGTAATGTATTAGTGCAGTCCTTGGACATGTTTCATGAAATTGCAGATTTTGTGTCACAGATTGAGTCAGAGGCTGAGGTAACTCAGCAAAGAGTGTTGAGTGCTGAAGAAATTCAACAAATAGAGTTTCCAGCTGGTTATGATCAGCTTTCAGAGAGACAGAGGGCTGAAAACTTTCAGCCAATAGAGTTTACTGCTGAAATATTTCAGCATTCAGAGTTTGGGGCTGTTTCTATGCAGTCATAGAGCAGAGGGCTGAGGATATTCAGCCATTGGAGTGCAGAATTGCTGATTTACAGCAAGATTTATGTAATGCAGAAGAGCATAATGAAGCCAGGGTTGACACGAAATACAAAACTGTGGATAAGAAGGTGAAGTCGGTTGCTGTACCGCTTCCACCTGACAGTGATCAGCAAATAGAGAGGGCTGCTAAACAGCAAATTTTGAGGAATCCGAAGCATATTGGTCATAAATTTTCAGTAGAGACTCTTGCTGAATTGAAAATTGGAAATGGTGATTTCTTGCTACCCATAGAGAAGCAATGCTTTCAGAATATGCTTGAGCGACATGGAAGGGGATTTGCTTTTTTCCCACATGAGATTGGATGTGTGAATCCTGATATTGTTGCTCCTATGGTCATTTTTACTATTCCTCATATCCCATGGAATCTCCGACCTATTCCAGTGCCTAAAGCACACTTGCCAAAGCTGATTGATTTATTGAATGAGAAAATCAGGATGGGAATCCTTGAGCCTTCATCTGCACCATACTCAAACATGTGGTTTACAGTTCCAAAGAAGAATGGTACTCTCCGATTTATTTAGGACATGCAGCCAGTGAACAGAGTTACTATCAGGAATGTTGGTATAGGTCCAGTTGTGGATGAGTTTGCAGAGGCATTTGCTGGACGTGCCATCTATTCTTTAGGTGATTTGTATTCATGATATGATCAGTTTCAGTTGGCTTTGGAAAGCAGGGACATAACCACCATGAGAACTCCTATTGGTCTTGTCAGGATGTGTACCTTGCCTCAAGGTGCCACTAATTCTGTTGCGCATATGATGAATGCCATGCATAAGGTCCTTCGTGATTACATACCTCAGCTTACCATGCCTTTCTTGGATGATGTGCCCATTAAGGGGTGTGCAGAAGAAGAGAAGAATGAGAGTCTAAATGAGCAGGGATGCAGATACTTTGTGGCTAATCATATTTCAGCATGTGAGAAGATTTTGGCCAGGTTAGAAGAAGTGAACTTGACACTTTCAGGGAAAAAATCTGTTTTTGGAGTGAATGAGGTTGTCATTGTTGGGCACATGTGTGGATATTATGGCAGAAAACCCTCACTTGATAAGGTGAATGCTATAGGCAAGATTGCGGAGTATTGTTCTACCACTTCAGAGGTACGGAGATTCATTGGAGCTTGTGTGTTTTATATGATTTGGATACCTCATTTTGCACACATAGCAGATTGTTTGTATCAGCCGCTTCGAAAGGGGCAGAAATTTTATTGGGATGAGAACCACACTAGAGCCATGCGGAAATTGAAGAAGTTATTGCAGAATGCTCCTACTCTCAGGAAAGCGGATTATAATTGTGGAAGGCCTATTGTATTGACAGTTGACACTAGTCCAATTGGCATAGGTTGGGCTGTGGCTCAAGATGATGCAGATGGAAATAGGTATGCTATTTGGTTTGGGGCGAAAGTCCTAAACGAGAGACAGAGGAGATATCCGCAAATCAAGAGGGAGCTATTGGGAATTGTCACGGCTCTTAAATGTGACAAGGAGTACTTTATTGGAGCTTCAGTTGTGGTAGAGACAGATTGCTTGCCATTGATTGGTATGATTATGAGTTGTTCTACTCCGGATATAGCCATGTTGAGATGGATTTCATACATCAAGTCATTAAATCCAGAATTTAAACACATAGCAGGGAAGGATAATCCAGTGGCAGATATGTTGTCTAGAGCCAGATATGATGATGAGGAGACTCTACTTGTAGAAGAGGATGATGCAGAAATTTCAGCCACTATGGTTGATCATGTTTGTCATGTCTATGATATTGTGGCTTTCACATAAGAACTCTATGTTGGAGATTGGTTGCAGATTGGCAGGTACCTTAGTACACTAAGCAAAAGAGATGAATGGACAGATGAAAATTTCAAGAAGATCAGAAGGAAAGCCTATGGTTATTTTCTCAAGGATGGATTTCTTTGGAAGCATCCGAAGAAAAGAGGCAGATTACCTTTGCGGGTTGTCTACGATAGAGAAACACAGTTACATGTGATGAGGGAGTTTCATGAGAGTCCTTGGGCTGGTCATAGAGGAGTGTGGGCTACTTATGAGAAAATCAAGGAGAAATATTGGTGGAAAGGAATGTACAGAGATGTTTCTCACTTTGTTGAGACTTGCAGAGACTGTCAGATGTATTCAATAGTGCGTCATCGAGATGAGCTTCATCCGACCTATCCGCTATGCATTCATTATAAGTGGGTAGTTGATTTGGTTACCATGCCTATGGGTCTATGGCAGATGAGATACATTGTTTTGGCTAGAGAGGATCTCACCAATCATGTTGAGGGCAAATCTTTGAGAACGAAGACCACTAGTGCAGTGTGTAAGTTTTTATTGGAGGAAATTTTCTGCAGGTATGGTTGTGTGGGTAAGATCACTGCGGATCGTGGTGAATTGGATGCAGATGAAGCTAGGGAGTTTTTCTCTTAGCTAGGAATCAAGTTGGCTCTAACCACAGCATATAATCTAGAGGGAAATGGGAAGAGTGAAAGAGGGCATCCGCCGATAGTGAAAGCATTAGCCAACGCATGTAGAGGACGGATTGGAGAATGGCCGAGACTTCTACCATTTGCTTTATGGGCTGATCGTACGACTCATAGTGTTACCATAGGATATATGCCTGTAGAGTTGATGTATGGTCAGAAACCTGTTATGCCGATTGAGACTTGTGCTTTGACTTGGTCAGTTTTACCTTGGCAGGAGGATTTGATGAGAGAGGAGCTCTTAGCTCTTCGGATTCGACAGTTGGAGAGGAGACCTGAGGATATTTAGCTAGCTATTGACAGGTTGAAGGTTGCTAGACTAAGGAATAAGGACAGGTTTGACAGCAGGCATCGCTTGCGGCCTAGAGCAATAGAAGAGGGAGATTGGGTATTGGTCTTTGATAGCAGCCTTGAAAATCAGCATACTGCACTTCGGAAGATGGTGAAAAGATGGTTTGGGCCGTACATAGTCAGACATTTCTTTGATAATGCATCATATGAGCTGATAGAATTGGATGGGACAGTGCTTAGAGTGCCTATTGCTGGAAAAAGAATCAAGATTTTCAAGAAAAGAGATGATGAGGATTATGCATTGGAAGAATTTTCAAGAGAAGAGCAACGAGAAGAAACTCCAATGGAAGAGATAGATGATATGACAGATAATCTTGTTGTTCTACCGGAAATGCATAACGAAGAGATTGATCTGTTTGTGGATCTTGATGATAATGATCATGGGTAGTTGGCCCATCCGGAGGATGCGCAGGATTAGAGGGGGTGGATGTCGTATTGCTGCACATTTGAGGTGTGAAAACCACCCAAAAGTTGTGCGTGTGATTTGATACTTTGTACATACTTAGTTGTTATGTTTGCTCTTTCATTCTATGCTGAAGACGGAGAAGAACAAGGAGTTTTGGTAGACTGGTAACTCGAGATGTAGTCTCATGGATCACTTTGATTGTGACCAAGGGTTCCGTAAGGAAGTGTTGGACTGTTTCAAACGGATGCACATGCAAGGTGTGTGTGCTGACCTTATCGCATTTGCTTGCAGTTTGAAAGCCTGTGGCAGCATAGGAGCATTCCCAATGGGTCAAGAGATACATGCTGAGATCATCCAAAGGGGCCTAGAAAGAGAGTGTTCTGTAGGGAGCATGCTTGTGGATATGTATGGGAAATGTCACTCCTTTATGGAAGCACAACAAGTGTTCAACAGACTGCCAATTCAAGACACAACCTCCTGGAATTCATTGATTGCAGGATATGCAGAGAATGGTAATGCTGAAGCTGCTCTGAATTGCTTTAGAAAGATGCAGCTGGAGGGCATACATGCAGATTCTACTACTTTTGTTCTTTGCTTAAAAGCTTGTGTTGCAGTAGGAGCCATAGATATAGGAAGAGAAATACATGCTGAAATCAGAAGATCAGGATTAGAAAGAGACCCTCTTGTTGGTGACATGCTCGTGGACATGTAAGGAAAATGTGGCTTTATCAAGGAAGGACGAGAAGCATTTGAGAAATTGAATGTCCATGATGTTATATCGTGGACAATAATGCTAGATGCCTATGTTCATAATCGTGAAGGTGATATGGCTATGCGATGCTATGAGGAGATGCAACATCAAGGGGTGCATGCCGATTCTATTACATATGTTATCTGCTTGAAAGCTTGTGCAACCATAGGAACAGGACAAGGTATGCATTCTGAAATTGTCATGAGAGGTTTAGAAAATGATATTCATGTAGGAAGCACACTTGTGGATGTGTATGCGAAAAGCTTCTCACTTTTAGAAGCATAGCACACATTTGATAGGTTGCCAGTTCGAAATGCAGTCTCCTGGACTGCTCTATTAGCAGGCTATGTTGAACAAGGACTTGGTGAGAAAGTGCTGAATTGTATGATACTCATGCAGGTGGTAAGCCTGACTTGTATGATCCAGACAAGCCGTTGTAGACCAAGGAGCAATCTGATGCAGGTGCAGGACTAAGGAGACTGACATCTCTGAGGAAGGGACATGATGATCATTTCTGGGAGGGAAATGCTCCTGATCTTCACCCTGTACGGACTCCTGATTTTAGTAGTTCTGACAAGTATGGATGTTTGACATTGATGGGCGGAAGTTCTCAGAGTCAAGCGGCAGGGCATTCTGTGTGGGATCGTATTGGGCCTGTTGGTCACAATGAGGCCAAATCTGAGGTCAGTAATCGGCCTTCCAACAGCTATGATGGCCCACCGCGGCCTAAAATGATAAAGAAGGAAGCTGTGGAAGATACAGAGGCTCATGGTAAACTGTTCAATTGGGAAGGTGAGACTGATAAGCAAGAGCAAACTGTTAGTTCCGTGTCAAATTCGACTGCTGGAAAGGGCCATGGTGTAGACCAGCTTACAGACAATGCAGGGCACATGTATGATAGGAGTACCGTACATGTAGGTGGCTGGAAGGAGAGAGCACAGAGAACTCTTTATGTGAGGTGTATTCCCAGTGATAACAATAAGAAAGAACTGCTTCTAGCACATTTCCAGAAGTTTGGAGATGTTATGGATATCCGCATTCCTATGCACAGTGATAGAGCTTTTGTTCAGCTTTACCGACGAGAGGATGCAGAATCGGCTTTTTTGTCACCTGAAACCGTTATGGGAAATCGATTTATATGCATGTCATGGGCAAACAGGGACGCTAATTTGGTGTGGAATGAAAATGAAGGAAAAAGAGGCTTTTCTGGGAAAAGAGGGATCGCTGTCTTTGGGAGGGGAGGGACGACGAACTTCTATGGTAGAACAGAGAGAAAGGTTTCCCCCCCCCTATCTGCAATCGAATCCACAAGGTACCCTCTGACGAGGATGTGCCCAATCTTGAATATTCCTGGAGTGGCCGACAGGCTCAAGTTAGCTCTGGAAAGACAAGGATGCTACTGTGTTAGAGAGGTCGAAGGTGAAGAAGGACGAGGATGAAGAGGGGACGACTGATGAAGACAACACGCAGATGGTGACGAAATCAATGCTGCATTCAAAGAGGCCACTCTAATCACAAAGGAGGCCCAGGAACCAACATGTAGTCCAAGTTGTGAGCAAAAAGTCACCAATCCTTTGTCGAGTCATGCCTCAGGAGGAGAGACAAGGCAGCATGTGCAATTGGAACAACACTATCCGGCTCCATTAGCGACACATGATTCAGTCTTGGCTGATAAAAGGCTGTTCTGGGAAACACTCAGTAGGTTGCAGGAAGCTCTCAGCTTGAAATTTGAAGTTCCAAAGATTGGTGAAAATGATGTAGACCTTCACAGACTGTACAAAGAGGTCACTCATCGAGGAAGTTCTGAAGCAGAAGTATGTGAAGGAAGAGGAAGAGCGGTGATTTTCTGTGGATGGCAACAAGCAGCTTAACAAAAAGCCTTTGAGACACATAATTCCCTGATTTCCAACGAAGGGACTTCACTTTCTTCTTTACAATCCCTATCACAAAGTATCAGATTGATCAGGATTCACAGATCGAAGTGAAGGAGACAATATGATGCAGATCTGTGTTCATGGAATTCGCACAACTGGTCTAAAGCACTATGATTGGAATCGTAAACAGATAAATGCTCTTTCAATCTCTGAATTGAGAACTCTTATGCAGCTTCTGTGATCAAGGGAACTGGTAGTGCATATGGAGGATTTTCTGATCTAGACAACAGTGTATACAGCAATCGTGTACCTACAGAACAGATCGGCCATAGTGATATTTCTACTACAGGAGACTACAGAGAAGGTTAAGGACGTGTCATGTGTATTACATTTGAAGGACTGAATACAAATGTTCTTCTGGACATAAAGATTGAGTTCGAAAATCTCAAAACTACATGAGTCTTCTGAAGAGTTATTGGAATGCAAAAATGATCCTTTGTGGAAGTCCAACTATTTCCTGCATTCACATGTATGTTGGAATTTGAGATATCTAGCATTAATCAGCTTTATGAAGCTTACAAGTGCCAAGTGTAGATGCCATAATCTATTCATATTGTAATGCTGTCATGAAATCAGAAGAATTAATTGACTTTTTCCATGAAAGATGCTTTCTCTAATCATATGCTTGAGCATATATTCACAAAAAAAAAAAAAACCTGTCTGGAACTCGATGCTGTGTGGAAAATTGGACAATAGGATTATTTACATGTTGAATCTTCTATCTTGAAATTTGTCAAGGTCCTCCGTGGTTGCGACATTGCTTTCACAAACCCTTTGACATTGTTTTGACTTTTAGCAAGAAAAGATAGGGTTATTGCGAATCTAGTGGTACATAGAAGCAATGAATCGCATGTTTACATGTATTGTGACATTTTGCAACTATTTTTCTCATTTAGATCAAGTTTATCATCTCTAGGAAAGGGTCGTCCTTGTCGCAAGACAAGTAGATCGAATTATCTAAATCACCTAACCCACAAGGGATTCATATAGGCATGGTTCAGTCGATACGATAAATACCCCAAGTGCTTACTAGGGTCTAGCACGTTAAGGATTCGGCCTAGTTTTGCACTTGTTGCCAAGTCAAAACCCTCAAACCCAAAGGTCCTACCCACATTCACAGAATGTTTGGGTCAATTGGACGCTCATGCAAATAACAATCTAGGGTCTCTACCCTAAGGATGGACTGACTTAATGTTAAAACTCGGTTTGAGTTTGGAATTCCTAGGACCAAACATTGTCGGCCTAGTGCAATTAGGATTGGGTTGGGTAAGAAGACACTCTAAACCCTGCTTCTTGTCTAAACATAATTCCTTGACCAGGAAATGCCATTCAATGGGTGAAACGATCCCATGGAATAGATGCGACACTTGTACAACAAGTTGCAACATCGCATGGCCTTGTGGTTTGATCACAAGAGAGTTTTTGCCATTCCTTGGAATGAGGTTGGCAGGTTCTTGCGCAAGTTTAACTTGCAAGAGGATGAGTAGTCATCCTGTTGCATCACCTTTCTTGGGGAAAATTGCCAAGTTAGGGGAAGTTATGTATTTGCTTGGAAGCAAAGGATCAATAAGTTAGAGCAACATGGTCGCCATGACTTACTGTTAATTTATGAAACCTAAGGTGTTGGTTAAGTTGGGTTGACAGGGTATTGTTACAAGCCTCAATCCATATAATGCACGATGAAGCTGGTACACAAGATGCTCCTTTCTTGCAATCATAAAACCTTCAGGTTGCTCCATATAGATTTCTTCTTCAAGATCTCCATTGAGAAAATCCATTTTAACATCCATTTGGTGAATTTCTAGATCAAATAGTGTTGCAAAAGCCAAAATCATACGAACAGTTGTGGAGCACACAACGGGAGAAAATGTTTCTTGATAATCTATTCCTACAATCTGCGAGTAACCTTTTGCAACAAGTTGTGCTTTGAACTTATCAAACAAGCCATCAGCTTTGGTCTTGGTTTTATAAACCCATTTACATTTGATAGGAACACGATTTGGGGGGAGTTCAGTAAGAATCCATGTACCTTTGGAGATTAAAGAATCGTACCAGCTTGCATAGCTTCTTACCATTGATCCCTTTGAGACGAATTGATAGCTTCCATATATGATATTGGATCCTCTTGGATAGACATAGCATCATCAAAGACATCATATTCAATAGAATAGAATCCATGCTCTATCTCAATAGGAAGATCGACATAGATCTCCAAATTTTCATCAATCTTCTTTGGACGTGAAGGAGGTTTATGATCATCGAATTAGTAGACTCACAAAGCAAGTAAGGAAATGCACTAAACAAAGACTATGTATCATCTGAAACATCTGGCGACCATGTGCCACCCATAGTCTTCATCATCAAATATAGCATCACAACTAATGATAACCTTTTGAGTAGAAGGATCATAAAATTTGTAACCTTTGGAATGATCTGAATAACCAAGAAAAATAACCTTCAAACCTGGAGGATCCAACTTATGTCGAGTGTCCTTGGGCACATGAATATAAGCAATGCAGTCAAATGTGTGAAAGTGAGAGACTGAAGGTGTCTTCCCTGTCCAAATTGTTATAGGAATTTGACCAGCAAGTGCAATAGTTGGAAGATTATTTTGAATAAAAACGGCTGTTAGAAGTGCTTCAGTCCAAAACTTTCGAGACAAACTAGAGTGTATAAGCATGCAATGTATAGCATTAAGAATAGTGCGATTTTTGCACTCAGCAACACCATTTTGCTGAGGAGAATAAGGAACTGTAAACTCATGATGAATACCTTGATCCTTACAGAAGTCATCAAATAGATTGGATACATATTCACCGCCATTGTCACTACAAAGCGTCTTTATAGAGAATCCAGTTTGAAGCTCCACACTTATCTTGTATTGTTTAAATATAGATAAAGCCTCAGACTTATGTCGAAGAAGATAGACATGTGTGTACCGTGAGAAATCATCAATGAAAGTTATAAAATATCGATATTGAGACTTTGAGGCAGGAAAAGGACCGCAAATATCGATATGAACCAAATCCAAGAGAGCACAAGAATGTGATGAAATAGAAGTGTGGAAAGGCAAACGATGGTGTTTTCCAACTTCACAGTACTCACATATTCCCATACGTGGATGAGATTTAAGATCCATACCTTGCATAAGACCATGACGATGAAGATCAAGAATTTTGGCAAAATCGGAGTGTGCAAATCGTTGATGCCATAATTTGCAATCTGCATCTCCAGGGGCAGTAACAACATTTGCAACTGTATCGTTCAATGATAGCTCAAATAGATTACCATGTCGAGGAGCCACTGCTATAGTATGTCCGTCTTTCTCTATACGATATTGATTATGATCAAAGCCAACAAACAAACCAAGATCAACTAGATGAGCAACAGAAAGAAGATTTCTTTGCAAATCTGGAACATGAAGAACTCTTAATATTCTAGTGGATGAAACAATCCCCAGATATAAATCACCCACTCCTTTGACTTGACAAGTCGTATCATCCGCAAGGTAAACAAACTTCTTGACAGGAAGAGAATGATAACTGTGAAGCCATTGCTATTGGTATGTCATGTTTCCAGTGGCACCTGAATCAACGATGAATAGAGAACCATCATGAACATGAAGTACCTTTTCTGGAGAGATATCATGATGGACGAAATTGAGCTCCTGATGAGTATGATCATCATCAGTTGTAGTTTGTTGAACAATATAAGATCGAGAACATTCTTCATCATATTTGCATTTATAACAACGACAAGATGGATGATCTATATGTGCACAATAATCACAAGGAGGAAAACTTTTGGACGAGCGAGGTTGCTTTGTAGTAACTCCATGCTCCTCATCATATTGACATGCCCAGCAATCAGAAGCCACATGGCCTTTCTTATCACAATAAGAACAATGTTGGGTAGGATAAGAAAGACGAGAAGATTTACTACCTTGATTAGGGCATCCACCCTGTTGAAAACGTGAAGCAGGACGCTTGCGAGCAACAAAAGCAGCATCAAAATCCCTTTATTTGTGAGTGACCAAAATAGCATCAGATTTTTCCAAATGATGCTCATGACGTTGAGAATATTCAATAAGAGATATACATGCTTTGTCAAAGTGGATATCATCCTTGTTAGACAAAATAGTGATGATATTGTCAAATAAAGGATCTTTGATGGTATGAAGAAGTTGAGTAACAATTTGATTTTTAGCAACAGGAGCGTCGGCAGCACCAAGCTGATTGATAATTTCTTTAAAAACCTCGATGTGAGAGTGCATAGAAGTACTAACCTTATATTGAAGATTCTTCAAACAAGTTTGGAGATATAAAATTTCGGTGACCGATTTCTTCTCAAACATTGAGATAAGATACTCCCAAACAGCATGAGAGGTTTCCAGATGAAAGACATCAAACATAAGTGAGTCAGGAAGTGTAGACAATATATAACAACGAGCCGCTTTGTCATGACGAATCCAATCAGTATAATCAATTTTCCATTGTTCAAATAATGGGCCATCAGTAATCACAGAATTGTTATTCATCACATCAATAGGTTGAACTGGGCAAGACACGTCGCCCAAAACAATATATCAAATAATTCGTCACCTTCAAGAATTAGCATCATCTTTGCTTTCCACCCAGGAAAGCCTTGTCCTTGGAAGAAGGGAACCGAACGTTGACCAGATGGATATCCGTTATCAATTATGAAATTGGCCATGCTTGTATGTCGAGAGAAAACAAATAAGATGAGATCACAGAATCTCCAAACCATGATCAAGACGAGCGTAGTTGAGACGCATGACAATCAAAATAGGGAGATGCATTTAAGAATGACAAAAAGTATTGAGTGACTAAAAAGAAAGCCCAAAATAGAGAGACGTAACGTGCAAGACGAGGTGATGCGTATAAGAAAAGTGATATTTCGGTCGAGCAAAGAACGTGAACGATAATAAAACATCGCTAAAAATAGTAAGATATTTGCTTGTCGTAATCAACATCATTAATGAAGATGAGCGATTAATGAACTGTAATTGGGGATTAACGAACTGTAATTAGAATTACAGCTTTAAATAAAGAATCGCAGATTCGAGCAGAATTGTTGTCTTGAATCTTGAACTGTCATAACTTTTGATCCAGAACTCCGATTGACAAACCGTCTTGACAGGATTCGAGAGCACAATGATACTTATAATTTGAACAAGTTCATGTATCAAATCATCACTTGTGCAAAGAATTCAATCAAGTATAAACAATGAAACAACTTATCTTCCTTGTTGTTGCTACGCATCCATAGCTTTGATACCATGTTGAGAGAGAGAGAGAGAGTACCAGAGAGATACACAAGACATGCTCCAAAAGAATGATTCATATTGATGTAGAGTTAGTATATATAGGTGAGACCCAAGTCAAGTGAGAGATGATATATATAGTTGTAACACGTATGACCCTAACCCAAGGACAAAAGGGTGAACAAATAGACCCTTGGGGATCTTGCGAAGTTGCAGTTGATCCTGGATCGAATGCTATATGCAATCAAAGATAAGGATTCACTCCTTAGCAGTTGGCCAAATAAACGACCACGGGATTGATTGTGCTTGTAATAGTTTTGGAGCACTGTTTATATTGTTTGCTCAAGGAACTAAAAGATGAAAAGTTAATTAATGCTTTAGGTTGAAGGCCTGAAGAGAGAGGCAGTATCAGCTACCCTCGACTGTCTACCTGACACTAACCAAGGGGGTTGTTAGCCGCGCCGGGAACGCGGACCGAACCCACCACGAGATGTCTCTCTGTTGGGCACTACTTGGAATAGGAGGACACTTGGGTGCCAGGGGGGCTCTGGCCGTAAATCCCTTGCCTTCGGAGCCCTGCACAAGAGGCCAACGCAACTCGGAATTGGATATCGAGGCCCGCATACTAGTTTACAGGCAAAATCTTGGATTAGCAATCCCTATGGATTGCTGGATAGCCTTCGGGTGGATGGATTGCCTTTGGGAAAATGATGGATTAGCCTACGGGCGGGACTTTATGGATATATTCCAAAGATAAATAAGATAACCTGTTGAAAAGGAACTTGTTTGACATTGTTTTTCTATGTCAAGTTCTAAGATTACATGAAGAAACCAGTGTTTAACTGGCTAATTAAGAAAACTGCTTGATGCATGTCCAACTAAATGTGGTAGGTAATTAGACAATTAAAGCAACCCTGAGGAAAGTGCGGTGGATGTGGCCATGGGTCCGTCCTACGGATGGGTGGTCTCGGTTGGCCGGGAACTTTTATCAACTAAATGGACAGCAGGGAACTTCGCTCGAAGGAAACAAACAACAAGGAACGTTGACCTAGAATCTAGGTTACTAGAACTCCATTTATGTCGTTTTAGGGGAACGGAATGGGACTATGCCTTATGGGCAAAGAGGTCGAGCTTTACATCCCTCTCGTTTCCCATTCTCCTTGAACCAAGTGCAGCATGAATCCGCTTCGACCCTGACGTTTCTGCATAACGTAGTTCGCCTGGGGTTTGACGCTAGCTGCCGTTCTAGGAGTTTGACCACTAGAAAAACCCTGATTCAGGTGGGTCCTAAGTGGGAACAATCGGAATACTTTTGCTACGTGGCAAACTCGGAAAGACCTAGATCGCAAACCCTGTAACATTCCATGGGAGTGCCGGGTGGAGCTTTCTAGACCCTCTTTTTGATGGGCTGCTAAGACGTGACTTGCACGCAATAGGTGGACATGTTACACTATATTTCTTGACAGAGAGGGTGGAAGGAAAGGACAGAAAGAAGAAATGGCAAAAGGTGACAAGTGCTGCACTGACGCGCAATAGAGAAGATCCCACTTGGAAGCCCATCGTCAACATTCCCTTGGATCGTATTCACATTTGTTCATTGCATGCTTTTGTCAGAATCATGGAGAAACTTGTATATGAATACATTTTCTTTTCTTATAGGATGCAATCAAAAAAAGAAGCCATTGCAACGTATATGAATGTGGAGCGAGTGCTATCAGAAATTGGGCTACACAAGCATCAAGTGATGATTGAAAAAGATAAGAAGAGATCAAGAAAATCTGGTAACTCGCCAAAAAATCACTGCTTTGGAGGAGCAAAGGCTAGGAATTTTCTCTCAATACCCATAAATGAGGAAGGGAACGTCATGGTTCGTAGGCCACAGGACTATGATGGGTGGAAAAAGTTACATTTTGCAGTTCCTAATCGAAGTAATGGAGGAAAAACAAGATTGGCCAAAGCTAAGGTTTGGATAAGTCTTAACAAATTGGCTCCCTTACTTTGCAAGATGGTGTTTAACAATGAAGATAAGCAAGAATTTATCAATGTTGTGCATAGATTCTATGAAAACATGGTGGAAGCATGAGGCAAAATCTCCATCACACATTACATGGTGCGCACTAAGTTAATATTTTAAAATCGTATGAAATATACAAACTATTGAGCATAGTTTTACTCATGTGTGATATGTGTCTTTGTAGCATATGCTTGAGGCACATGGGCCATACTTTGCAAAAGAGGGAAGCATCGGAATTTGGTCCACACAAGGGATGGAAAATTCACATTGGATAGCACGTGGTGCATACCAAAGAAAAATTGATCATGGTGGAGGGGTGAATGGTAGCAATCCAATGATCCATTTTCTATCTTGGTGGTATAGGATTATAGTAGTAGATGAAGCTAAAATCTTGCAAAAGAGAGCAAATGAAAGTGCTGATGAATTAGTTGCAGATATGATGGAATCACGTCGTGTCACTAAAAGAGTGAGTTATGAAGCCTCAAGTGCCAAAGAAAACCATGCCAAGTGGCTAGAAACAAGGCTTTGACAAGGCAGAAAATGGGTTCGAAGAGAGCAAATGGATTCGAAGAGAGCTAAGATAGTGAGATAAACAATGTGAGTTAGTGTGAATGCAATTCATAGTTTAAGAGAGAAAGAGAGAGTGTGCATCTATGTGAATGAGTCTCGCAATCTAGGGTTATATAAAAGAGGATTTCACTTTCTATCTTATTCATTGAGTTCTCACATCTCTTGTGCAAGAAAGATGGCTAGGTCTAAGGTAGTTGCAAATAAGCTTCTGCTCAGAGCCCCATATCGTGTTCGGCCTCTTGGAGCATCTACTAGCTCAGATGCAGCCCCTTCTAACCCTAATCCACCTTCCTCAAGCCGCCCTCACAAGGGTCCTCCTCAGCATCCCCACAAGAAATGCAAGTGGAAGCCAGGTACAATGGCCTTGAGAGAAATTAGAAGGTATCAATGCTCTTTTGATCTCATCATTCCAAAGGCGAGCTTCTTGAGACTTGTTCGCAAGATTGTGCAAGACCTCTACCGGACAGAAAGCAAGAGGTGGTTTTTGGCACAAGGTCACGATAGACCTGATCGCTTCACAAAAGGATGTCTTCATGCTCTTCAGTGTGCTGCATAGGTCTTTTTAATTGACTTGATGTGACTGATGCTCAATGTTGTGCAATACATGCAAAGTGCATCATTGTAACTCCCAAGGATCACTATAACTCCCAAGGACTTCCAACTTGTAAGAAATTTTCAAGCAGTGAAGGATGCATTCGTTCCAATGGAATGAACACAGTTTGTAATGTTATGTTTTTTGGCATAGTGTTATCCTCGTGCATTGGACATATGACTATGTCCCAGTGCAAAACTATTGTATGCACCCTTAAAATATGAATTAAAATTTAACATTTGTCCTTTGCTCTCAACTTTGACTATGCATCTTCGCTGTATTTTCAATTCTTACTTAATGTTTTTGTTGGCACTGTCAATTTCAATAGTAATAACATGCAAAAATTTGCCATTTCTTGTTGTAGAATTTACTCTTGATGCCTCTATATAGTCTATGTGGTGCGAAGTTTCTAAGGGCCAATAGTCACGATGTTGATTTCTCAATTATCAATGGCAGGAAAGTGGCTCCGGACCCCATACTTCAGGCCAGGGGTTTGCAATCACTTTTTTTCCACAAAAAAAAAGGGCTCTTGGCCACCTAACCAGTGCATGTGTGAAGTTTCGTTGCATTTCGATACAAGGTTATGGATTTACGATCACACAATGGACAGTGTGTATGAAGCTGCATTAACCCGATTTTGGGGTTTAAATGGGTTAAAAGTTCATTCTTCTTCTTATTTTCACACCTTGATTTCTTTTCTTCCTCCATTTTCACATCCTCAATCTCTGTCTCTTCTTCTCTTGCCCTCCTTGAGCTTGCATGGCATGCACCAAGCAAGCATGTCACCGTTTTGGCCCCGGGAAGACATCATGCCAAGGTCCCCACCTAGAGCATAAGGTGGAGTCTCCTTTAGTGCACCAACATGTGCTCCCCATAGAGCACAAGGACCACCACAGAAGAAGACAAGATGGAAATTGGGCACTGTCGCCCTTTGAGAGATAAGGAGAATCCAATGCAGATACGAGCTTCTCATCTCGAAAAGTTCTTTTCATAAGGTTGTTCGAGAAGTCATGTGAGACTTGGAGTTGAAAGGGATGGAAAGATTTTGGGCATGAGTGCGGGATGGTCCACTAGCAGGAAGGTGGACTACTGCAGCTATGGAGGCCCTACAAACCACTGCAAAGGGGTTTCTCATCGACTTGTTCGATGATACACAGCTTGTGGCCATCCATGCAAAGTGTGTCATAATCACAAATAAATACATGAACTTTATCATTCGGCTTCGACACGGCAACGGGACTCCGCCATAGTTTACTAGATTAATGATGCAAGGTTTGTAATGAGTGTTACAACGCCATAACATTTTGGAAGGCCAAAATAATTTTGTATACTCTGCCACATTGGAATATTTATTTATATATACATAATATCTCATGGGACGTGTACTCAATTCAAATAATTGAGTAAAGTTGTTTTTTTTTATTTCTTGAAACACATGACTCTTAATTTTTGTTTAATATACGAACACATCAAAAGTAGTAATACGTATGGATACAAGTTACATTATTGCTTATGTACAATCACAAGTGCAATACTACACATTGAATTATGTTAATATATGCGGATGTGTCATTCACGTACCATACATTATCCTCGCACTTACACAATCGCAAGTGTAATACTATGCGTTGAATTATGTTAACGTATGTGAATGAGTCATTCACGTACCACACATTATCATCACACTTACACAATTGCAAGTGTAATACTATGCATTGAATTATGTTAACGTATGCGAATGAGTCATTCATGTACCACACATTATCATCACACTTATAGGAACCACACATTTATTTGTAGGGACAAAGTAAAGTATCTTATATTCATCAAGAAAAATATATGTGATGCCTGTTAGTGATGGTAGATACAAAAAGCCGATAGCCAACAAGAACTCTCAATTGTTCCTTGGCTTTTTCATCTGTGGAGAGGAGGGGCCAGCTTCCGATGAAAATATAAGTTCTTCTTTGCTTCAAAAATGATGCCTCCCCCTTCAGCTCTTTCTCTAGGAGAAGCGGATCTCACACTTTAGCAAGGTCGCCTAATGTAGCAAGCACACACGTTGCTTCACCGTGCATTTGGTCAAACAAGTAAAGAAGCTTTGAGCGCTTGATTAGCACCACCTTCTCCAAGCTAGATGTCACAGGTATCTCTCAAAAAGGTCCAAACTTGGACAAAGCTCGAATTTTCATGATTATTTCTTGCCCTCTTGGTGAGCACTTCTTATGAAAGACCACCAAATCTGCAACAAGGTTACCAATATACTCCTTCAGAGCTGAATCCTTCCGTCGATCCGCATGTCGAGGTCCTTCTTACCTTAATGCAAAATCATCTATATACAGTATGTCCTGAATGACAAAGTCAAATCAAACAATATATTTAGCGACTAACCTAGAGTTATCAGAAAGTGATGAAACTTGACAGTAGGGTGTGTCGGGTCCCGAGTCCACCGCTGAAATCTTAGCCAAAAATGATGCTTGCAACTGCCTTGTCCGAAGTCTAGCGTCTCGGGCCACTTTCTGGGCCAAAAAGTTGCCCCAGACGCTAGACTTCGGACAAGGCAGTTGTGCAGGCATCATTTTTTACCAAGATGCATCATATTTTGCCAAGATTTCACCGGTGGACTCCAGGGGACTCAACGCACCCTAGCGTCAAGTTTCATTGCATAAAAATATATGGTAGTTAGAAATCTCACCTTCTCCAGATCATCTTGTATCTTCATTTCCTCGTGTGTCAGGGAGGCACCTCTTTGGGCAGAGGGATCTACAAACTCCTTGGTAGGAAGCTGGCATAAAATTCAGCATCTGGCATAAGGTAATCTTCTTCAACCGAGGTAATATGCTTCTATGTTGCTATGATTGCACTCACAGTATCTAAGCTTGTGCCATCATATCTTCCAATCTCTGCCATTGTTGGATGCACATCCATGTAATCATAATCGATTAGGTCTTCCATTGAATCCTTGACTAGGATAGAAAACAACTCTTATTCCTTCATTTCCAGGTATTGCAGTACATCTAATAGAAGCAAGTATTGTACACCATCTACTTCAATGGGTGTCAAGGAGGCAAGCTGGGTTTGTCAACTTGTGGCTGTTCTGAAGAAGATGGCACCATGAGAGCCAACCCTTTCTCTGCCACCACTCGATATTCCTCTTCAACATTTATGAGCTCTTCAATCGGTTCTTCTTGCTTGTATGTGATAGAAACAACCTGTGGAGTTGTATCTTCATCGCTCTCCTCATCTAGGGGTGTATCCAATGCAAGGAGGTAAATTTCCAATGTGCAATCACACTCCATGAGATCCAAAGGTGATGTACCTAGTGCACCTCCCATGGGAATAGTGCATATTCTATGCGAAGGATCCACATGGGTCAAATACCTATTCACCACTTTTTGGTGATTCTTCCCTACTTGAAATACCATGAGCTGTTCTAGAGGCACCCAAGCGGATCCCTCGATGGAGTATGTGTATGTAGCAATGGTGCTCACAAAGTCTTCCAAAACCTGGAGAGGGGATCCAGCGATGAGAGCACGCTTTCAAGGTCGAAGTTCTTAGAGAAAACCTAGAATATCTCATCACCCTGGTTGGCAAAGATAGTCTCATGGATCCACTCATCAAAGTGTGCACGAGCATCCATCATAGCAGGTAGGAGGGATGTGGTGGATATAAAGAGATGAAGAGAGAAAGTGTGAAATGAAACAATGAAACAAGAACTAAACTAGTTCTACCTTAAAAACCTTAAGTTTTAAACCATTAAGGGTTGTTCGCATACGATATTTAGTTATGGCTTTACTTACATCTTTGTAAAGTTTACATGCATATGAAAATGTGTTGATGTGAAAAGTGTATAAAAAGTGTATGATTTTGCATAATACCATAATTTTTAAATATTGCACATTTCTAAGCGACAATATTCTATTGGCAAAAAAAATCCAAAAATTTATAGGTATTGGATATTACAACTTGTGGTGTTGGGATTTTTAGGAAGACTCTACAATTTCTAAAATATGTGGAGGCACACACTTTCCGCTAGTAACAATATCCTCAGCTCAACTTTGAATTTTCTTACCATCTAGTTTAAAATAGAAGCTAATAGGTGGATTTTGCATTAACATTGTAATTTCCTGCCGCATTATATTGAAGGACCGATCATCCTCCATTTGCAACACTTGGGGGTCGTGGCCCTCACAAATGACAGTAACATCCACATCTGCACTTTCACGGATGTCTTGATCAAGGCACAACCATTTACCCTTGAGCATCCTCCATCTACGATACTTGAACACTGGGCATAAAGTTTGTCGTGCAACAAAGTACTTGTAGTTGGAAAGGAAAGTTAGCCGATTCATCCCAAAGTAAGATAATAGTCAACTAAGAGAAAATTTTTACCTAAAAGCCATGTCCCTTGTTGGACTCGACACTCCACTGTGTCAGAACTGTGAGATATTTTTTATGTCCAAGTTTTGCCTAGAATCCTTGTTACATAATCCTCTGATGTATTTTTTATGACGCACATGCTTTTGGTATGTCTCAAACCCTTACATTCCTTGAACATGTGTGCAAAAATTGCATTCGGTATGAACCAGCTTTTGTTGAAATTTTTGTGCTACACATGTGCAAAATGTTGCTACTACACAATGGCCATTCTATGCTATTGAGATTTGATATGTGCATAGACTCAAGGGTTCCATATTCTCGACTCCCCTTGGGCAATATGTACTTGGAGTCATAGAAAAAAACAAGGTCCTCTACGAGTTGCTTAGTTGTACGCCCCTCAAAGAAAAATCTACCAATTTCAAGGTGGTAACACTTAAAAGAACTAGTGAAACTCTCAACATTTTGCCACTCACAGCAATCCGAAGGGTATACTTCTATAAATATATGACAAGTTGCCACATAGGTATCATGAAATTTCTCATTCTCAATGAGAGCATAGCCTGATTGGCGGGTGCAGTACCGGCTGCTTCGAAGTAATCCTCCATGGACTCAATCCAAATTTCAGCATCAGCTTGGACGAATCTGCCTCTCCCGTCAAATTTGGGTGGCTTGATCTGCTTGAGAAGGAACTTCTTCTCCTAGATCACAGTAGTAGAAAGTGCAGAGGATGTGGCCATGGGTCCGTCCTATGGATGGGTGGTCCCGGTTGGCCGGGAACTTTTCTCAAATCACGACGGACAGCAAGAAGATCATTTCAAAGGATGCGAACAACAAGGGCGCTGACCTAGAATCTAAGTTATAATAATCTCGATTTACGTTGTTTTAGGGGAACGAAATGGGACTATGCCTTATGGTAGAGAGGTCGAGCCTTGCAGTGCAGCGTGAATCCGCTTTGGACCTGGCGTTTCAGCGTAAAGTAGTTCGCCCGGGTTCGACACTAGTTGCCATTTAGGAAATGACCAATAGGAAAAACCCTGATTCAAGTCGGTCCTAAGTGGGAACAGCCAGAATACTTCCGCTACATGGCAGACACGAAAAGTCCTAGATCGCAAACCTCGTAACATTCCATGGGAGTGCCGAGCAGAGCTTTCTAGACATCCTTTCTGATGGACTGCTAAGACGTGTCCTGAAAACAACAAGTGGACACGTTACAGTTGGTATCAGAGCGAACCAACAAAGGATTTGTTTTTATGAAATCTTAATAAGATGAAGTAAAGCAAATGTCGATGTTCCGAATATTTCCTTACTTTCAATGTTGTCTTGCAGAATTATGAAGCATGGAACAAGTTCTTAGTGTTCCGAGTCATGTTTATGACTACGATGTGTTCCCCGAATTATCGACAAAGGGTTGAGATCATGAACATCCTAGAGCATATTTATAATCCATCGCCTTTGTACATGGAACGAAGATGGATGGGTGCCTCAGGAATCTACTATATAATTGCCCACCGGTTTGCATACCTTTAAACCAACCTAAAGAGGATCAAGTGGTTGGAAGACCTGAAAGTCGTGAAGCTGTTCATTTTTGTGGAGGCTCACGTAAATTCAGCTTTACATATTCAAGGTCAGAGGGTTGAGTTGAACTCATATGTATATGAGGAAGTGACCAGTGTAATCCCCGCCGACGAAGGATCAAGGTGTTGGGGCTCCATGAGACGAATGGGTTCCAAAGGAAAGGATACCCTAATCTTCCAATGACTTACCAATTCCTGAAGATCCATGACCCAAAACCATATTACTATCCAGTTCCTATAGATAAATATAATACAACATTATTCTCCCCAAACTAAATGTAAACAGTTGATCTATCATCTCTGGAAATGTTGTATTCCGAAAGGGCTATGCCCATATAAAATGCAATAAGACTTCTTTTTATCAATGTCTGTTTTTTCAATGAGAATTGATTAGAAATAAAGTGGTTCGATTGCTTGGTTGATAGTGGAAATGAAGATGAAATATAAATCATAACGTTTAACGAGTAATAACGTTAAGAAACCTTTATCCAGGCACAAGCCCAGGTACAAATTCCCAGTTCGCCTCCTACATCAAGTACTGTTGTAATCCAGGAGAAGAAGTTTCTTCTCAAGTAGATTAAGCCGCCCAAATTTGATGAGAGAGGCAGTTCCGTCCAAGCAGATGCTGAAATTTGGATTGAATCCATGGAGGATTACTTTGAAGCAGCCGATACAGCACCCACCAACCAGGCTATGCTCGCCAAGCTGAAGCTCACTGGTGAAGCCAGGCTTTGGTGGAAGCAATGGTGCAGAGATTAAGGGATCGCGGAAGGATCCGTTACCTGGGAGAAAAAGAAAGTCGTGCGGGGAAGATACTTACCACTTGTATATCGCATGCAGAAAATGAATGAGTTCTACGAGCTAAAACAGCTAGAACTCACTCTTGACGCATACTATTCTAAATTCATCTCACTTCTTAAGTATGCTCCATAGATGGACATGACACAGCAAGTTTCAAAGCTTTGTGCTGGTTTAAATCCACCAGTGTGAATACCCGTCTTGAATCTATGCGCCCATCAGATCTTCAGGACACACTCATTCAAGCTGCCCCTATAATTCAGGAGGTGCGGGCTAGACCAAGAGGTATCAAAACTTGGTCTTTTAATGACCCGAACAGAGGAGCATATAGACCTCAAATGAAGAGAATTCAAGGTCAGAATCAGGGACAAAAAAAGAAAGCAAGGACTAATAATGTCAACAAATTTGTCCCTACTCAAAGTAATGGCCAAAACCTCAGTTGTTTCCACTGCAACGAGCCCGGTCATTTCAAGAGAAAATGTCCCAAGATTGGAGGAGGACATCGCTAAGCACCTTTCCAAGGAACTGGCCATGGTCAGGGAGCCGCTACCCGGGGCAGAGGAAGAACTGCCTATGTTGCCAATAGAAAAATTTGTGAAGATGAAGAAGATCCAACCATGGAAGCAGAGTTTGAAAGGGTGACAGTCCATGCCGCTCTTCACAAGAAAGGGCCGAATCGCCAGTTCTTGGTGATTTAGACACCGTCAGACTATCAAGGTAAATGTTTCAAGACCTTGATTGATTGTGGCAGTACACATTCCGTTATCTCACCAGCTTGTGCAAAAATATTAGGAATAGCCACAGTAGAAGCACCTATCTTGCTTGTGGAATTGGAAAATGGTCATGAGGTTACTTGTACCAGGCAAACTGCTAAGGTGGAATTCTTTCTAGGAGGAAAAACGGCTTCGGTCAAATTCAAAGTCATGAGCCTAGGTATCCATGAGCGTCTACTCGGAATGGATTGGCTTAAACCTAATGATGCCCACATTCATTATGGAAAGGGCCAAATTTCCTTTCGAAACTTTGAAGGGGAATTGGTCACAACTCAAGGGGAAGCAAGGAAGCCAAAAATTCAATTGGCCAAGGCATCTTGGATTATAAAGGGAGTCAGAAAAGGACTACCTATCTACTTGATTAAGCTCAACAAGTTAGATCAGAAGCAGGAGTCTAGTGAAGGACCCTCTTGGCTAAAGGAATACGCGAATGTATTTCCTGAAGAGTTGACAGAACTCTCACCTTAAAGAGAAGTAGATCATGAGATCAAGCTAGTACCATGAGCTACGCCAATTGCAAAGAGACCTTATAGAATGTCCATATCGGAAGCAATTGAGCTGAAGAAACAACTCAAGCAACTACTAGATCAGGGCTACATCCATCCTAGCAGTTCACCATGGGGAGCTCCAGTAGTGTTCCAGAAAAAGAAAGATGGAACACTTCAACTATGTATTGATTACAAAGGTTTGAATCAATCAACTGTCAAGAACAAGTACCCTATTCCTAGAATAGATGAGCTTCTTGATTATCTTTAGGGTGCAAAGATCTTCTCCAAGATTGATCTCAGGTCTGGTTACTATCAGAGAGAGATCAAGGAAGAAGATATCCCAAAGACGACCTTCAACACAAGATATGGACACTTTGAGTTCCTAGTTATGTCATTCAGGCTTACGAATGCACCTGCCACCTTCAACAAGTTAATGCAAGATATATTTAGGCCATATCTTGACGACTTCGTGCTCGTCTTCTTTGACGACACTTCTATTCTAAACAGAAAGAAGATCATGAACCCCAACTTTGGATTGTCCTTGAGACAATGAGGTCACATAAGCTGTATGCTAAGATGAAGAAGTGTGCATTCTTCAAATGTCAGATTGAATATCTGGGATTCATCGTATCAGCGGAAGGAATCTCAGTGGACCAAGCCAAGGTCAGAGATGTGCTAGAATGGCCAATACCAACAACTGTCAAAGAAATATGCAGTTTTCTTGGATTGACAGGATGGTATAAGGTCTTCATCAAAAAGTATGCCTTGATTGCAGCACCTCTGATGGATCTACTGAAGAAGCAAACATCCATTGCATGATCAACTCCCGAACAAACTAGCTTTGATAGATTGAAGCAAAGTTTGGTATCAGCACCTATCCTAAAACTTCCAGACCTCAGTATAAGGAGTTCGAGGTAGTAACTGATGCTAGCACACTTGGCTTAGGATGTGTGCTCATGCAGGAAGGTCATCCTATAGCCTACTCTTCAAGGAAACTGAAGAGTCATGAGAAGAATTATGCTACCCATGATCTAGAATTGTTAGCTGTCATCCATGCTCTAAAGCTTTGGAGACACTACCTGTTGGGTAACAAGTTTACACTAGTAACTGATCATAAAAGTCTCAAGTGGATCTTTACCCAGAACGAGCTCAACATGAGGCAAGGTCAATGGATTGAAGTACTGGAGGAGTATGACTTTGAAATCAAGTACCGACCAGGAAAATAGAATGTAATTGTCGATGCACTCAGTCGCAAGGCATTCCTTAATTCTCTAATCTTGCAAAATCCATGAACAGCTAAATCTCTAGCTACAAAGGTATCTATGCTAAACAACCCAATACTTGAGCTAGCTAGAGAGGAAGCATGCCATGATCCAACCTATCAGAAGATGCTAAGGGAGATCTCTATCAAGGACCAAGACCAAAAGCTATAGGCTAAGTATCATGAATTCTCTATCAATAGTGGACTTGTCTACTATAGAACGAGGTTATGTATACCGGCAAGCCAATCACTTAAGTAGAAGATATTGTGGGAAGCTCATGATCCCCTTTCTCAGGACATTCTGGCTATGCCAAGACTCTCAATGCAGTTAGGAAGAGCTACTATTGGGAGAGGCTTAAAGGTGACGTTCTCAAATATGTCATTGAGTGTTTGTCTTGTCAACGTATCAAAGCCAAACATGTCAAGATGCCAGGGAAGTTACAACCACTTGGCATTCCCCAAATGAAATGGGAATTCATCAGTATGGACTTTGTTGTTGGCCTACCCCAAGTTTAGGGACGATACAACTCCATCATGGTTGTGGTTGACATGCTTACTAAGGTTGCACACCTTATTCCAGTAGACAAACTATAAAGCCTCAGACATTGCAAGATTGTTTATCAAGGAGATATTCAAGCTACATGGGCTACCCAGAAGAATCATTAGTGATCGTGATTCTCTCTTCACATCACATTTTTGGAGAGCTATCTTTGAAGCCATTGCTGTCGTGAGCCAAAAAGTTGGATTCAATACTTGCCTTTGGTTGAATTTTCCTACAATGCTTCTTACCAACAAAGCATTCAGATGACCCCTTTTCAAGCATTGTATGGTCATGACTGTCGAAGTCCCCTAAACTTCTCAGATCCAACCTTGAGGGTTGAAGCTTCAAGGCAGATGTTGGAAGAGATGGATGACCAAATAAAGTCAATAAGACAGGACATCCAAGCCGCCAAGGATAGACAAAAGGCATATGCAAATTTGAAGTGACAAGATAGAATCTTCGAGGAAGGAGATATGGTCTTCATTCGCGTACGTCCAAAGAAGAGTTCCTTGTCCTTAGGGAATTGCAAAAAGCTAAGTCCAAGGTATTGTGGACCATACAAGATCCTTAAGTGCCTAGGACCTAATGCTTATAGACTGCAACTCCCTGAGAACCTAAAGGTTCATAATGTATTCCATATCAGCCTATTGAAGAAGTATGTACCTAATCCTAACCATGTACTTGATGACCAACAAGTTGTAATGCCCAATCAAGGAGTCTTTGAACTAAGGCAAGACAGGATCTTAGATGTTAGGGAGAGACAACTGAGATCCAGAACCTTGAGAGAATGCCTCGTCCAGTGGAAAGATTATCCCGACGAGGATGCCATTTGGGTAGATGAAAGCACTCTCAACCATCAATATCCCCAGTTTATCTCGAGATGAGGACATCTCGATTTCTCCAAGGGGGAGAGAATGTAGTAATTCCGATTCCTAAATAAACGAATTCTTCATATGAACCTCCTCTTAGGAGGCCAAAAGGATAAAATAATGGAAATTTTTTAATTATTATTCCCCTTTTCCCCCAGCCGACTGTCATGCTGGAGGAGAGGGGAATAGCATGAGTGAATAAGCTCCTTGCTAGAGCTTGCAGGGGGGTGAACCATGGCCAAGGGAGCTGGAGGGGGGAAATCACTGTCGTAGAGGAGGGAGTGAGAGGCTGAGATCATTGCGGCAAACATCGAGAGGAGGAGAGGATAAATGCCACACCGCTCTGCTAGTCGAGAGGAAGGAGGGATTGACCAAAAAATCAGCCGTTGCAGTCCTCATGCCCATCATCACACTGCCTGAGGGAGTCGTCTTCCTCCACGTGCTTTTTGGAAGCTTCTTGAAGCTTCTAAGGGGGTTGTCATAAGCCCCCTTTCATATTGCACCCCCCCCCCCCCCCCACAAATTCTTCCTTGTGGGCTTCCTCCTAGCCCTTGTTCATGTGGGTTTGATAAAACCCCCCGGAATCCAAAGCCCCTATTGTGGTTCTTATACCCCCTGCCCCCGGGATTTTTCCATCCATCCCCTTGCAAATTCCACCTAACCCCCTTCCAGTGAGGTTTCCACACAAGTCCTCAAATCCCTTCTCGTGGATTTTCCCCCACCCACACGTTATCTTAAAAGGCCTTCCTAGGGACTTTTATAAACCCTTTCCAAAGGGGTCTTTATAACCCATATTTCTAAGCTACTTTTTTTCCCTTTTGCATACCAAAAATCTATTTTCTTTTCCCCCTTTCCGTGTATACAATTTGCGCCCCCGGAGCTTCTACGAAAGGAAGGAAAAATTCATAAGTTCCATTTCTAAGGTTCGATTCTGAAGGATGGTGGAATCACAAAGGGAGTTTCACGTGCAAAGGAGACGGCCAACATCATAAATCTGCATCCAAGGCGGAAAGGCCGAATTCGCGATGGTTCCTAAGAAAGCACAAGGCTGCAGTTGCAACTGCAGGAGGATCGTCTCCTAACATCCATGTGGATATTTCACCACAAATTCAGGTTCTTCTTTCTAAATTTGATTAACGTCGTAATATTTCAATTATACATGAATCATTTGAGGAATAAGGATGCGTGTTTTTTTTTTCCGATTGAAAATACTTTGGCTAATAGATCACAATCGAGGGATTCGGTCATTAGTATTTTTTAATAAAACAAAAAAAATAAAGTGAGCATAAGATTTCTATGTATTTCTAGCAAGTGGTTTTTATGCATTGCATAGTAATGAAATTAGATTAATTAATGTCCATTTTTACAAAACAGAATTATGATAGCACACTTCAATTAAGCATAGAAGGAATAAACCACATATCGCATTATTGAACATCTTTTTTCGAAATGATTCTTAAAGAAAGTTACTAGCAACCATAGGAAATTGCTAGGGCTGTATAAGGAAGATTTAACTCTAGGCAAGTGGCCTAAAAAAACTCAAATCAACGAAAGATTGTGTAAGTTCAGCATACGACTAATTCATTCAAAAATGAAAGTAGAAAAAGGCTGCTTGTTTAAACATAAAATCCTAAAGCTTAGTAGCATGAATCTTGTTTGCATGTTATAGGATGATCAATTGGAGTTATGCTATAACTTAACCTATGCTTTGATCTTAACCCAAAAAGTTAGGGTTTGTAAATCAACTTATACGTAGATAATGAATCATGTGGTTACGAAAATGGTAGTGTAATTATCCTCAAGAATAGACAAGTAAAATTGGTTAGACCTAAACACCTAAAAACTGCGAGGGACTCGTTTAGGAAGGGTTAATTCAATGCAACATATCCCAAAGAGCTAACTAGGGTTAGCATGTTGAGGACATTACCTAATCGCTCTTATTGCCAAAGTTGAAACTCTTAAACCTAAAGACTTGCTCACATTCACGGAATGTAGGGACATTAGGACATACTTGCGAAAAATGATCTAGGGTTTTTACTCTAAGGATCTCTCGCTAAAAAGATGAAACTCGGTTTGAACTTGGAATCCTAGGACCGACAATGTCCGCCTAATGCAATCAGGAATGGACTGTTATATCTAATCATGATTTCGTGATTATAAGACTCCATTCGATGGGTAAATAATCCCATAGATTTGATGCAACACTTGTGCAACAAGTTGCAGATTCGCATGACCTTGTGATTTGATCACAAGGGAACGGCCAAATTTCAGGAATGAGATTGGCAGATTCTTACGCAAGTTATCTTGCAAGAGGATGAATAATCGTCCTGATATAGTACCTTTCTCGGGGAAAGTGACCAAGATATGGGGATTAGATATTTGCTTGAAAGCAAAGGACCAATCAGTAAATTGGGATAACATATTTACTGCTAATAGAACTTAAGTTATTGGTTAAGTTGGGTTAATAGGGTACGGCCCTAACCCAGGGATAAGGGTTAACAAACAAACCTTGGGGATCTTGCCAAGTCGCAATTGATCCCGGATGGAGTGCTGGATGCATTCGGAAAGAAGGATTCACTCCTTATTAGTTGGCCAAATAACAATGAATGGAAATGATTGTGCTTGTAACAGTTTTAAGAGCACTTTTTTGCTTTGTTTGCTCAAAGAATTAAAGGATAAATGGATATCTAATGCTTTAGGTTGAAGTCCTGAAGGGAGAGGCAGCTTCAATTACCCCCGACTGCCTGCGTGACCCTAACCAAGAGGGTTGTTAACCATGCCAAGAAGGTGGACCAAACTCGCCGCGAGAGGTCTCTCCGTTGAGCGCTGCTTGGAGCAGGAGGACGCTTGGGTGCCAGGGGGGGCTCTGGCCGTAAATCCCTCACCTTCCGAGCCTTACACAAGAGGCCTGTTAGCTATATATAGTCTCCCTCGCGCACTGTTCAACAAAGCCAACATGACTCCGGATTGGATCTCGAGGCCCGCATAAGCCTACGGGTTGGACTTTATGTATTTCAAAGATAAATATGATAACGTGTTGAAAAAGAACTTGTTTGACATTGCTTTTCTATGTCAAGTGCTATGATTGCATGAAGGAACCAATTCCTAACGGGCTAATTAAGAAAGCTGATTGATACATGTCCAACAAATGTGTTAGGTAATTAAATAACTAAAACAACCTGAGGAAAGTGCAGAGGATGTGGCCACATGGGTCCATCCTATGGATGGATGGTCCCGATTGGCCGGGAACTTTTCTCAAATCACGACGGACAGCAAGAAGATCGTTTCAAAGGATGCGAACAATAAGGGCGCTGACCTAGAATCTAAGTTATAATAACCCCGATTTACGCTGTTTTAGGTGAACGGAATGGGACTATGCCTTATGGCAAAGAGGTCGAGCCTTGCATCCCTCTCGTTTCCCATTCTCCTTGAACCAAGTGCAGCATGAATCCGCTTCGGACTTGGCGTTTCTGCGTAAAGTAGTTTGCTCGGGTTCGACGCTAGTTGCCGTTTAGGAAATGACCAATAGGAAAAACCTTGATTCAGGTCGGCCGTCCTAAGTGGGAATGGCTAGAATACTTCCGCTACGTGGCAGACGCGAAAAGTCCTAGATCGCAAACCCCGTAACATTCCATGGGAGTGCTGGGCGGAGCTTTCTAGATATCCTTTTCGATGGACTGCTAAGACATGTCCTGAAGACAACAGGTGGACACGTTACACTATTTTACTTAGCTGAAATGAAAATGCCTTTCCATGGCTAGCCAACATCTACATAAAACAATCTCTCTTAGCAGGCAAAAGAAACCCTTCTACACCAACTTTCAATTCTTATAATGTTTCAGATGTAAACTAATGACCTATATCTTTAGGATCTCGTAAGCCTGGCTGCCTTGACACTTTTTCATACAAACCCTCACTTCTTGGTGGAAGTGGAAAAGCAATTGGTTTCACCTTTTTGTCAACTATCTTATACTTTTTCTCCAAAGTGCTTCAGCCCATTGTAATCCTTTCTATTGAGCAAACAATGCTATATCATCGTACATGTCCAAAGAACATAGTGACAACACTCTATTTTTAGTCTCATTTTTTGCATGTATAGTTGCTAAAATTTTAGCCATAGTGTCATTAATATTCATTCGATAAAAGATACCTAAAATGCCTTCATTTTCAGCTAACAATCCCAATGCTCTCAGTTCCTTAGTAGACCGTTTCATAGATATGCGTTTAGCCTTGCACATAGCTTCCATAGGCTTAAACCAACATGAACTATTTGCTATATACTAAGAATAACCAATAGTAAATACATGCTTCATTCCATCAAGAGGCAAGTACATCCTCTGAATAGCACTACTGTAGCCCCACATTACAACAGTGCTTAATGAAAATCCAGGTCTTTAAATTCCCTTGCATTTGGAGCCAAAGGAGACTCTTGAAGCGTATCACGATATCTAGGATGATTAACACAAATAGTAAGAAGTTGGACTGCTTTTCTTCCATCCTTACTTCTGACTCTTTCATAAGCAGAACCATCATCAAGCACCTTTTTGTTTCTATACACAGTCCTGTCATATAGGGCTGTCCCAAAATCACTGGATATGAGGAATTATCTTACACAAAGAAGTGTTTCTCTTATTTACATCACCAATTGTCACTTTTACATTAGGACATGCAGCATAAATCTCTCTCAAAGAATTATTTGTAGCCCTCATATGCCAACCATGATCAATGTCTACATGCCCTGCACCATTTTCATACAATCCACGCTCAATGACATTTATCTCAGACCCATGGTCAAGTAAAGCAACACAAGGAGTTTCATGTTCCCCTATCTTCACTACCGTTTTAGTGGTAGCCCTAGCCAATTGATTTTTTGTGTAATGACTTCGAGGAATAAATCCTAGAGTCTCTTCCCCATACTATTGCATCTGCCTTACTCCACTATGCATGTTGCTACAAGAAAATGCATTTTTAGCCACTTTCTTCTCTTTTTCACATGCTCTCCATTGATTAGTAGCATCTTGCATAGATAATTCAGTACTTACTTCATGCTTATATTCAGTCTGAATACCCAACAAACCAGTTTCCTCTTCAAATTGCAGCAATGCACTAGTGGTATCACCAAGAAACTGACGATTCCTCTTAATAACGTCAATCATCTCATCATGAAGTTCTTGCTTGCCAAGCACCTCTCCCAAGGTGAATTCCACCCAACTATTTAAGATCCGTTCTTTAAGAACCTTCTTAAGATCTGTGGATGTCTCAATGTCAGACTACAACTTATACCCTGGCTTCTTGCCCTTCTTTTTTCCCTCTTGTTTGCTATACTATTTTTGCTCCTGATTGACCTCTTCCATAACATGCTCGATTTGTAGCTTTAGTCTGATCCATACTTCTTCTTGTCACTCTTTTGGATGTCCTTACATTATCTTCATCTCTCTTTAGTTTTTCTTACACAAGTACATCCATGTTTTATACCTTTGCTAAATATGTATACACTCAATATGCATCTACCGATGATTCCCAACCAGTTATGTCACGAACAACTTGCCCTGAATGAGACATTTCACTATCAGTAACCTTTCTCTTTTCAACTGCATGTAAAGTATGTGTCCATATTTCAATCTTTGAACCAACCATCACTTGCCCATGCATTCTATCCAACTGTAGACCAAAAGTAGAAGCATGTACCACTGCATAAGCATTTGAGAGCCAAGTCTTCCAACAACTTTTGCATACCTCCCTTTCCAAAATTCAAAGAAAGAGGAAATCTCATTTCTTGTGCATGGATCTTGCCATCTTTCCAAAAGATGAGCTGTCGTGCCAAAGCCTCCTGATAGGCAGCACAATCCTTTCTCTCATGTTGCAAATTGTCACACCACATACATCTTTTTCCTGGCTTAGGGACTGCTACCCATCCCCTGCTACCCATCCCCTTTTCTCTTGTCGTTTTTCATACAATGTTGCAACCTTCAATTTAATATCCCGCATCCCTTTGACCAATTCATCTAAGACATCTTCCCTAATAGAGGGAACAATAGCACATACAGTCATAGGGTTAGCCACAGAAGTGGGTGCCTTACTGGATACATCAACTGTCTTGCTCGTAACAGTGGGCAAGCTAGACAGATGCAATCTTTCTCTTCTTCTATACTTTTTCACAAGTGTAGTAATAGCTTCCTTGACATGTCCTACCTTGCGATCCTTGGGTTTTGTCCACTAAAGAAGAGCGCATTGTGAAGCAAGTAGTCAAGTCTATCTGCACTCGGACGGGTATGATGCATTCTCTCAGGTTTGCATTTTCTAAATACGACCAATTATCAGGGCTAAAATCCCATAACTGGCATAAGATATGTCAGGTTTGTACTACGAATGGATTGTAATTGGCGTGCGCATTTTGCTATTTGGAGTGTAGCCATTATTCATAATGCTTTCTCATTTGTGGTAGTCTGTACTACCGATCGCGATCACAGGATGTCTTACTCTAGAAATACGTGGGGCCATTTACAAGTTGTTGACTTTGGTGTAATGGATCTCACAGAAGGAGATTAAGACATCCTCTATTGAATCCGCGAGGTGGGGAGTAGTGGAGACGGTCTGTCTCTTTGAGAAATACCTGCCCACCAGCATGCTCACGATACAAATCCATCTTCTTGTGCATCTTGTAGATGAAGTGGAGATTGTTGGACCTATCCATACGCGATGGATGTTCTTCTTGGAGTGCTTCATGAAAACCCTGAAATGCTTTGTGTGACAATGAGCTCGGCTAGAAGGTAGCATGGTTGAAGGTTGGTTGGTGTCTGAGGCGCTAGTGCATATTTCACAATGGCTATCAATGGTGGATCCAAAAACAAAATGCTATGGTCGCTGAAGGATGATGATAGACTGACTGGAGATGTGGTGATTGGAAATTGGGTAGAAAAAAGAATGGTTGCTACAATGGAGGAGAAGGTGAATCGCTTTTGTATGTTGCACCATGCCTCTATGGAGACGTGGCTCGCCAGATCGCTAGGCAAGATCGAGAGGAAGCGCGATCTGAATTCCGATGTAGTACGCGTCATCAACCGATTCGATATCCTGAGGGCATGGAGGAGATGCCGCAGTTCATGTCAACACGATGGTTGCATGGAGCTTTGACCGCAGCATCTCGCGAAGGGACAAAGGTCTCAATGGAGGAGTGGGAATTCTCAAGGGGATGTAGTCCAAAGGTGATGAGGTGTTTAGGATTTGTCATATCTATATTGTGAGCGTTTCAATGTACAGTACAAAATATATAGTACACCATGGTCGCACAAACAGTGTCAAGAATCGCGTGGTGGGGGGACTTGCTCAAGATGCTGCACGGAACACACACAGAATGCACAAGGAGAAGCTCACTCAAGACACAAGAAGAGAGATGGAGACCAAATCGTTTTCTTGCTAGTTTTTTCTTCTTCTTCCACACACTTTACAATGTACACAAAGTATAGATAAGATACAACATAAAGGAAAGTGACGTACTAAGTCTAACAATGCATAATCGACTACACTAGTTGACTGGCACTATAACTATGCCAACTGTAAATAGGTGTAACAACCTAAATATAATAAGTAATGAGTGAGTGGCCATGTGAGAGTCATAGTGACCAGCGACGTGCTAAGTGTAGATGTGTGGACCCATCTAACTAGGTGGTCCATCATCAATGTCCACATGTGTTGAGCTTGTCATCTCAATAGACCACATTTTCGCATGGAGCGTATTGACAAAATGCACCCCACAATGGACTGTGGTATCATGGCAAGGTTCGAGCAAGAGAGCCGAAGACGAGCAATGGATCCAAATACAGTTATAGATGAGATGGAGCATTTTGGAAACTTGCAAAGTATTATTACGGTGGATTACCGTAGCTTCTCCATGATACTATTCGATGTGCAGTGGTTCAAAGTGGTACTTGGAGGAGCTGGAGTAACAGGGATGCCACTCCGATAGATATTTCCTCGATCAGTACACCGGATGCACATGGGTCTCCTAGATATGCCCAAGAGTGTGGACGCAGATGGGAGAGGACCCATCTTAGGCATACCCCAGGGAGATATGCATATCTAGTCGATGATAGGTCAGGAGCCATCATCATGAATGATGAGGAGAGGAGGGTGATGGCTCACATGAGAGAGTTGTGCCAACAAGTTTTTCGGCACAACGTCTTAGATCATTAGAAGAACATATCGGAGGGGAGCAAGGACTACATAGTAACATCCTTGCATGAGGATTTTTCGGTTCCAGCCTCAGTAGATAGATTTTCTACGGGCTGGATGATGGATTGCATGCATGCATATATGTTACACAGACGATATTTTGGTGTGTCTGATCAATACCATATTTTTATGCATACCCTTTTGCCACAAGTCTTGCCTTGTATCTTTCCAATGTGCCATATGATTTGCACTTCAATTTGTATACCCATTTTCAACCAATATCCATTTTGCCTTCAGGCAAATCAACCAAATCGCAAGTGTCATTTTTAGCCAATGTTGAATATTTCTCATCCATTGCCTTACACCAATGATCATCCAAAATAGCTTCAGAAAACTTTGTGGGTTCCTTAAAGCTAGTGACTTTTGCTATATATGAATAGTGCCTCACTGTGTAGCCAATGTATGTAAGCCTATCCATAGGCTTCCTGACTCTTTCTTATCTCCTCAATTGAGGTGTAGTATGAGAATCTCCTCTCTCATGAGGTGGTACATATCTATGTCTCACACTAGGAGTCATAATTGATGGAATACCAAACTCACTATCCAAGCTGTCAGTGCCAAGTGAATCATAACCACAAGTGAGTGGCCTTGTAACATGATCAAATTTTCCTTTGCCTTTATCCACATTTATCCACCTCATTGATATACCTGTGTCAGTGGATAAAGATGTTGAAGTCCTCAATCTACATGTCCAAGGACTAACTGATGTAGTAGCATCTTTAGAAGGCCCAAAAATTTCTGCATTTTCATTTGTACCTGCATGTACATAATTCTCTAGACAAAAATCATCATCATTCATCAATGTGATCTTCTTCTCATGCCATTTTTTCAGCTCATCAAATACTACATCTCTTGAGACCAATGTCTTATGAGCAGAAGGATTGTAGCATATGCACGCTTTCCTATCTTGTGCATACCCTCAGGGGGTTCAATATATATATTCTCTATATAACCTTCGTTCATGGCCTATTTATAATCCTAATCTGTGAATTTTTCTTGAATAAAACAAAACCCTTTTCTATTCAATCTCTAAGTAACCCCTTTATATGACACCCTTCTGTAGGTAAAAAATGGTGTTTTAAAAACCCCTTATTTTGAACTCACGTTATATATACTTATATTCATGAGTAACCCCTTGAGTGCATACCCAATAAAGATGGCCTTTTCTACCTTTGGATCAAGCTTCTTCCTCTTTTCATCTGAAACATGTACATATGCCAAGCATCTAAAAACCTTAAGATGACTAATATCTAGCTTTATCCCATAAAGGCTCCCATGAGGAGTTACCTCATGTATCCCTGTTGTTGGTGTATGATTCATGACATACACAACAGTCATTATAGAATCTTCCCAATATGCATTTAGTAGGCTCTTCTCATTCAACATGGCTCTAGTCGATTCCATAATCACCTTGTTTTTCCTTTCTGCTACACCATTTTGTTGTGGTGTGTACCTGCATGTCAATTGCCTTTTCATCCCATGGGCTGCCAAGAAGTGATCAAAGTCTTTAGAGACATATTCTCCACCACTAGTAGACTATGTAAAAAAATGAGAGAGAGATGGACACATGCTTAGGCCATAAGGGTAGCAGACATGCTCCCTGTTTAACCCATTTTCATCAACACAGTAAAGTCAACTGTAGTACTCCTCACACATACAAAGATCAAGAAACCTGGATCTAACCATGGTTAAGTCAGTGTGACTTAACCTTATTCAAATAAGGTAGAACATTGACCATAGACTATGAGCTTGACTCTCAACATGGGGTAATGTTAACCCTAGTTCGAGATGGATAAAAAGAAGTCCAAGAAAACTCCAAATGCAAACACAAAGGAAGAAGCAAGAAGGGAAATGGCCAAAAGTGCAAGGGCGGCCTCAAAAGCTAAGTCAAAGGCAAAAGTGCATTGTTAAATGTAAGGCACCCATAAAACTTTTGTAAAAGAGTGCCAGGTTTCCTCTTGTGTAAATTTTAAAGAGTATATGGGCATAGGTAATGAGAAAGGGCAACTAGAAGGGAATAGAAAAAGAGAACCTTGCCATAATGGCCGATCATGTAAAAAAAGGGGATGGGTGCCCAAAGGGATAAAGGCTTTGTATATAAACTCAAAATGTGAATGAGAAACTTATTCTTAGGTGTGTGGCAAAGTGGACTCCTTTTCTTCTCTTCTTCTCCTCCTTCTTGCTTGCTTGTGTGTGCTTGAGGGAGGGAGTGTGAGAGTGTGAGGAAGTGAGTGTGGGAGGGTGAGGGATCAAGGAGAAGAAACTCTCCATCATCTCATCTCTTCTTTTCTCATCTCTTCTCTTGTCTCATGTGTAGCTATGGAGGATGGAGCTTGAAGGTGGAGGCTTGAGGTTTCTTAAGCTTGTATCATGAGTTGTGGAGCTATCGATGTGCTAGAAGGAGGAGGGTACTCAATTGGGCATCGAGGTAAGCTCACTACACTCGTAGAGAGAGATAGTGCATCAGCTATGTGAGAGGTAGCCATTAGTGCTTGGCTTGAAATGCTTGAAAGAATACGCAGTCTGTGGGTCTTGGAAATGTCAGAGGGGTTTTTGTCAAAAGGTCGAATCCACCGGGGATCAGAAGTAGAAGGAAGTAGAGATAGGAGATGGAAGAGAAGATAGAGAATACCCAAGTGGTAAACATGACAAAAACAAATCACAATGAATTGAATCAATATGTATTGAAAGAACTTGGAATCTTTGCACTACTCAGAAGAAATCTCCAGGCATTAGTTCTCCTGGAGCTCCTTTGTAGACCAAAAATATAGATTAGAAAAATCAGCTCTTTCTCTACTGCCCGAAACCTGAATCTAATGGCTCCGTTGGCTCCGAAAGGGGGGTGAAACTGCAGAACACCTACTCACCGATCTCCTAAATCACTCCTTCTTCTTCTTTCGGTTCAATCTGTAGTTTTCAACGTGTTTACAGCGATCGTGACATGCGCAATTTCGTCAATCTGTCTTTTTTTTGTGAAAATCCCCTAACTGACTGAAAAAGCAACTTGCTTTTTGCATGCCATCCTAATCTAGAAGCTTTTTAACTTTTTTAAACTTTTACAATAAATAATATCAAATATAGCCTAAAATTATCCAAAAATCTAGTATTTTCAGATAATCCATGCAACTCACACTTGTACTAATGGCTCAGATCACATTGACTCTCTTGATTAATAAGAAGTCGGATGATGATGCATTCCATACTTTTTCACACTGTGTTCTCATAACATCATGACATCCACCCCCTCTGAACCTGCACATCCTTCGGTATGTGCCAAGATCCTAGTTGTCACCGGATTTTGTGTCTTCCTCATCCTCTACAACCATATCCTTTACTTCTTCATCTTCCATATCTTCCTGGCTAGCCCCTGTATCATGGCCACTATTTTCTCCCAATTCTGGCAACTCATAGGCAGTAGATTCCCGCCTTTTGAATAATTTAATTCTTTTTCCTACTACTGGAAGTTTTATGGATGTCCCATCCAGCTCATTTAATGCATAAGTAGCATTATCAAACACATGTCTTACCACATAGGGTCCAAACCATCTTTTGGAAACTTTATGCATGGCACTATGCTGGTTATCTAAACTGCTATCATAAACCAATACCCAATCCCCATCTTGTATGGTTCTTGGTCTCAGTCTATGTCTTTTGTCAAACCGTTTCTTGTTCTGCATCCTTGCTACCCTTAAGTTTGCAGTTGCTGCCTCTATGTCTTCTGACTTTCTTTCCAACTGTCTAATGCGTAAGGACAACAACTCCTCTCGATTCAACTCCTTCTCTCAAGATAACACACTCCATGTGACTATCATCTCTTCTATCGGCATGATAGGTTTTTGACCATACATCAACTCTGCATGCATATATCCTCTAACAGCACTATGAGTTGTTCTGTCGGCCCACAAAGCATAAGGGAGCAATCATGGCCAGTCTTTTACCTTCTCTCCACATGCTTTTTCCAATGCCTTCACAATAGGTGGATGACCTCTTTCACTTTTTCCATTTCCTTCAGGGTTATAGGCTGAAGTTAAAGCAAGCTTTATCCCCAACTGTGCAAAGAAATCATGAGCTTCATCTGCATCCAACTCACCCTATCTGCTGTAATTTTCCCACACAGCCATATCGACAAAAGATCTCTTCTAAGAGAAAAGTACATACGGAATTTGTCGTCTTAGTACGTAGAGCTCTCACTTCCACTTGATTAGTTAAGTCTTCACGAGCAAGCACAAGATACCTCATTTTCCAAAGACCTATAGGCATTGTGACTAAATCCACCACCCACTTAAAATGAAGAGACAATGGATGTGGGTTGCAATCCATCCCGATGTCTCACAGTTGAATACATTTGACATGTCGCACATGTTTCCACAAAGTGAGCAACATCCTTATACATACCCTGCCACCAATATCTTTCTTTGATTTTTGTAAAAGTACCCCAAACACCTCTATGACCAACCCACAAGTTTTCATGAAATTCTTGCATTACTTTTACTTGTGAAGCTCTGTCACCCAAAACTCGCAATGGCATACCCTGTTTCTTTTTAGCATGTTTCTATAAGTATCCATCTTTTAAGAAAAATCCATAGGCTTTCCTCTTGATCTTCTTAAACTCCTCATCTGACCATTCATCTCTCTTTGTTAATGTACTAAGATATTGACCAATTCTTAGCCACTCTCCTGCATATTTGTCTTCCAAAGACACTTCTACACAAGATGCAAAACATCTAAAGTGTCTTCTCTTTATTGTCCAAGCTTCTGTTAATGCTGTAGCATCATCTTGCATTACTATATTCACTCTTGCAATATCATTTTCAGCCATAAGAAAGTCATCTTCTTCCTCCTCATCCATCATCCCATCTTCATTCTCATAGTGTGCTCGAGATAACATGTTTGCCACTAGGTTATCTCTTCCTACAATATGTTGAAATTCAGGGTTCAAAGATTTGATGTGTGCAATCCACCGGAGCATAGCAATGTCCGAGGTAGCACAACTAGTAATCATACCCAATACCGGCAAACAATCAGTCTCAATGTGACTACATGAGCACCCATAAAATACTCCTTATCACATTTGAGGGCTGTCACAATTTCCCATAATTCTCTTTTTACCTGTGGATATCTTCTCTGTCGTTCAGTCAATACTTTTGCACCAAAGCGTATTGCATACCTTTTCCCTTCCTCATCATCTTGCCCAATTGCCCATCCAATCCCGATTGGGCTTGTATCAACAGTAATAATGATAGGCTTTCCATGTGAATAGTTAGCCTTTCTCAACGTAGGAGAAGATTTTAAGAGTTGCTTCAATTTCTTCATTGCTTTCTGATACTTCCTTTCCCAATTAATTTTTTGACCTTTCCTTAGAAGCTGATAAAGAGCATCAGCTACATGTGCAAAGTGAGAAATCCATATCAAATAGAACACACATGCACCCAAGAATCTATGCACATCTAATACATTCGTGCATACATCTCGCATTCTATCAATCCCATCTATTTTTGCTGGTGATGGCCTTCGCCCATAAGGCCCACATATATGCCCAACAATCAGAACCTCTTCAACTCCAAAGATAGACTTTTGTCAAGAAAGAGTTAAATGTACCTCTTCTAGATGTGTCAAAATCCTCTCACAATCCACAATATAGTCTGCAACAAACTATTTGCATCTATGAGCATCCATCTCTTCATTCTTTTCATCCACTGCACACCCTTTGATTGGAACATCATCCAAGAAGGGCATAGTCAATTGTGGTATAAAATCCATGAGTACCCTATTCATAGCATTTGTCATGTGTGCCACTGAGTTTGTTGCACCCTGTGGGAGACTACACATCCGTACTAACCCCAAAGGAGTCTTCATGGTTGTGATATCCCTGCTTTCAATTGCAAGCTAAAGCTGATCATAACCCGAGTAAAGGTCACCCAAAGAATAGATTGATCTACTTGCAAAAGCCTCTGCAAATTCATCAACCACAGGACCTGCACCCACATTTCTTATGGTCACTTTATTGACCGGTTGCATGTCTTGAATAAATCTCAAAGCCCCATTCTTTTTGGGCACAGTAAACCAACGATTTGAGTACGGGGCTGAAGAAGGCTCTAAGATCTTCATGCAAATCTTTTCATTTAGCAAATCCATCAGCTTTGGCAAGCTTTAGGCACTGGAATAGGCCTCAAGTTCCATGGTACATGTGGCACAATAAATATGACCATAGGAGAGACAACATTTGGATCCACACAACCTATTTCACTTGGTTGAAATGCAAATGCCTTCCCATGTCTATCCAACATCTGCATAAGACGGTTTCTCTCAGCAGGCAAAAGAAACTCTTCTACACCAACTTTCAATTCCTGTAATGTTTCAGATGTAAACTAATGACCTATATCTTTAGGATCCCGTAATCTTGGCTGCCTTGACACTTTTTCATACATACTCTCACTCTCTGGTGGAAGTGGCAAAGCAATTGGTTTCACCTTTTTCTTATACTTTTTCTCCACAAGTGCTTCAGCCCATTGTAATCCTTCCTGCTGAGCAAACAATGCTATAACATCATACATATCCAATGAACATACTGACAACACTCTGTTTTCAGCCTCATTTTTTGCATGTATAGTTGCTGAAATTTCAGCCATAGTGTCATTAGTATTTAGCTCATAAAAGATGCCTAAAATGCCATCATTTTCAGCTAACAGCCCCAATGCTCTTAGTTTCTTAATAGCCTTTTTCATAGATATGCATTCAGCCCTACACATAGCTTTCATAGGCTTAAACCAACATGAATTGTTTGTTGTAAACTAAGAATTACCAATAGTAAATACATGCTTCATTTCATCAAGAGACGAGTACACCCTCTGAACAGCACTACTGTAGCCCCGCATTACAGCAGTGCTTAATGAAAATCCAGGTCTTTGAATTCCCTTGCATTTGGAACCAAAGGAGACTCTCGAAGCGTATTAAGATTTCTAGGATGATTAACACAAATAGTAAGAACTTGGGCTGCTTTCCTCCCATCTTTTCTTCTGACTCTTGCATAAGCAAAACCATGATCAAGTACTTTTGTTTCCATACGCACTCCTGTAATATAGGGCTGTCCCAAAATCACTACATATGAGGAATTATCTTGCACAAAGAAGTGTTGCTATTAAAAAATCATCAAGCTTCTCTTGAAGCTCAGGATCAGCTACCTGTAGAAACAATTCAATTTTCTGACTTGCAAGACCTTGTTGTTCTGCAAGATCCAACTGCTCAAATCGACTTTCGAATTCTCTTAACAATTTCGTAGCCACAAGACCCTTATTGGGTTGTATAACCCACTCCTGAAAAGACTTGTGTGTAATCAAACTTGTGTCCTCAATGTAAAATTCTTCCCTGAGTGTCTTCTTAAAGGCTACCCAATCTCCTGCAAGTATAATTCAGTAATCCGTGCTTTCAGTTCATGAACAGTAACATGTACAAAATACCGGCTCCATGCAGATTGAGCCACTCTAAAGAATTCCATCTTCTGAGCATAGGTATGTACATATGTAGATACATTCTTGCCATTAAAAAACTTCACTTCACGTTCAACTGCTTGCAAAGCATTCATCACAACACTTTCTATTTAAGCTAAAGCTTGCATCACCTATTGTTGTTGTTGTACCTGCATAAGCATATTCATATTTTGCACCAACTGTTGCAAAACATCACTGGAGATTGTATTCTAAGGTTTTCCCACATTATCTTTCCTTCTTCTATGGCGACCTTTCACGTTGGGTTCACCAATGTCAGAGGGGTTTTTGTCGAAAGGTCGAATCCACCGGGGATCAGAAGTAGAAGGAAGTAGAGATAGGAGATGGAAGAGAAGATAGAGAATAACCAAGTGGTAAACATGACAAAAACTAATCACAATGAATTAAATCAATATGTATTGAAAGAATCTGGAATCTTTGCACTACTCAGAAGCAATCTCCAGGCATTAGTTCTCCTGGAGCTCCTTCGTAGACCAAAAACGTGGATCACAAAAATCAGCTCTTTCTCTGCTGTCCGGAACCCAGATCTGATGGCTCCGTTGGCTCTGAAAGGGGGGTAAAACCATAGGACACGTGGTCACGGATCTCCCAGATCACTCCTTCTTTTAGTTCAATCTGCAGTTTTCAGCCTGTTTACAGTGATCGCGACGCGCGCGATTTCATCAATCTGTCTTTTTTTTGTGAAAATCCCCTAACTGGCTGAAAAAGCAACTTGCTTTTTGCATGCCATCCTAATCTAGAAGATTTTTTAACTTTTTCAAATTTTTACAATAAATAATATCAAATATAGGCTAAAATTATCCAAAAATCTAGTATTTTCTGATAATCCATGCAACTCACACTAGTACTAATGGCTCAGATCACATTGACTCTCTTGATTAATAAGAAGTCAGATGATGATGCATTCCATAATTTTTTACACTGTGTCCTCATAACATCACGACAGCTGTTGAGCTTAAGATTCACCTCTACATCACAACCTTTAGTAAGGGTGACCTCATCAAACCTCGAGGGGAGGACAAGGAATATCAAGCATACCAGGCAAGCCTAGTAATGAGAGCAAGGACTTGTTAAAAGAGCGCATGTTGAACAACAGAGAGAACAAGTGAGCGAGACCATGCTTGAAATAAGAAGGGTAAGAGACAATGCCAAGGATAGGCTTTGGACTTACAAATATCATAGAAGACCACAAAAGAAGCCTAAGCCTTATAGAGGAAGGTATCGATGGAGAGCCAGTACAATGTTGCGATGGATATCCAAAATGTTGCTACATGCTCAAGGGTATTACATAGGTAACCAATGGATTTGGGTACCAAAACCCCCTGCTAAACCACCTCTATCAATTGAAGGACAAATCATATCAAAAGCCAAGAAGCATAGGAGGAAATCTAAACAAAAATCCAAGTCTTGAGTCAAAACATTGGAGTGACTGAACCCCTCACGATTGAAATCAAGAAACCAAACATGACCATTCAAAAGGTAAATCTTGAGCATAGCATGCTTAACAAGTGGATATTAGATGTAACCGTCGAGTGTGCATAAAGACCACTAGTGTCCAAGGAACGTTTGACTTTCCAAGAGGATAATGAGCACCATAGGTGCAACATTGCTCATGAGAAGGCTGATTGCTCGACAAATCAAATGGCAGAATTGTCTCATAGCCATCACAAGCAAATCTTCCCAACCAGTGCCAAGTCCACCTAGGAGTCCTAAATATCCTACACCCTCTTTTCCTAAATGGACACAGGAAGCACAACAACAGTCATCAAGTGTAGTTACTCAATCCCAATCTCTATCTCCATCTGAGCTTCCAAATGTCCAAGGTGTGGGACATGACACCATCGCTAATTCTTAGCCTAAGGATATGCCTGTGCAATGGACTGTGACTAGCTTTGATCTGTACAAGTGAATGTGCAAAGGGCAACAAAATACATGACTACTTTTGATCTACCTAAGGACTTGACACCCCTGGGGAAGTTACTATATGTATATCCTCTACATCACGTGCATTCAAGGCCTATTTATAAATATCCTTATCTGTGACTTTTCCTAAATAAAACATAACCCTTTTCTATTCAATCTGTAAATAACACCTTTATATTACACCCTTTGGTATGTAAAAAAAGTATAAAAATAGTATTTTAAAAATATGTTATTTTGAACCCACATGATGCACACATATATTTATGAGTAACTTACCCGAGTTGACACCGCAGTTCACCAATAGTAGACAGTCCAGTGAGCTAGTCGCTACTACTTCCAATCAAGATCATAGCAGCCATAGCCTTTGGCCGTGAGATGACACCCCTTGCAGAACGTGTCCTTAGCAGTCATAGCCTTTGGCCGTGAGAAGACACCCCTTGCAGAACATGTCCTTAGCAATCATAGCCTTTGGCCATGAGAAGACACCCCTTGCAGAACATGTCCTTAGCAATTCACTTATGGAAGAGATGTCGCAACCAACATCCTTGACACCGCCAGCGCTTTCGAAGAACCTAAATGTTCGGCTTGAGGAGAAATCTCTCAAATATTTGGCCAAAGAGATAGCACATTTGACCAATGAACCAGAGATGAAGTGCTTGATGAAGCTTGATCACAAGCTGATAGCCATCACATGTGCGTACATCCATGTGGACATCGAAAGGCCAATACCAGGGCACACAAAGCTCATAGCTAAACCAGTGACTTGGGATGAGCAACAACATGTTTGCTCCCGCCTATGTAGTTATCATTGAAGAAGTCATAAAGAGCATCCCAAAAGCAACAACTAGAGAATTGCTTGATAACTCCACTCTATACTGCTCAATGATGTGAGACAAACAAGGAAAAGCTCAAAGAAATCAAATGAAAAGGGAAAGGACAAGGTAACTTTGTGCAGAAATGGTACTCCAACCAAATTTTGGCAAAAAAATTAGCCACCAACTAATGACACTCAACACTCAGCAAAAAGGAAAGCCCTTTGGGCATCAATACATGATCCCACATATGTTTCCTTGACCTCATTAAGAGTGTTGAAAATGGTCCATGAGGTACAACTTTCTGCCACTATCCAAAAACATCCCTTGTATGATAAACTGCTTCTAGAAGATCTACACGTGGCTAGTAGGCTAGGAGTAGGGAGCATGGTACTTGATGTTAGCGCATATGTCTTCTGCCTCACTCAAGACCCTACAATTCTAGATCTCTATGCTTCTCATCAATACAACCATGACTTCTTTGGCTGGTTTCGTCCAAGCCTATAGGGGATAGGAACCCTAAATCGTCCCTTAGTTCTATGCTAGAGTCACCCGAACCTCCAGAGCAAGATAAAAACAACTCTAAACACAACACCCCCTCTGACAAGAAGCAATGGAGGCATGTTCCAATGGGTAATGACAAGATTTTAGAGCAAACACCTGATCAGGATCAACTGCCAATGCAATCGGATGAGGAGATAAACGGAGGGAAATTAGCTAAAGAGGTAGACTCAAAAGGCGTGATGAGACAAATAGTCAACGAGTCAAATCTCCACAGATACATGGAGAAGGTTGGCAAAAAAATTAACCATGAAAAATACATAGAATTCCTAAGAACTTTCGATGAGAGAAGGAACATTAACACGATGGCCATCAAGCATCCCACCATTCATCTGTGCAGATTAAAATGGCCCACATCCTCTTCGCAAGCCAGAGATGTAATACTCTCATGAACACAATAGGTGTACCATTGCTCTAAATTCTTGCATCCAATGCCTTAGAAGAGTAAAATTGAAACACCTACATTCAAAAGACAATACATGCATCGGCAAAGGTACTAGCCACCCACAGCACCAAGGGTGGCAGAAAACAAGTCTTTGGCTACTATAGCGGAGTTCGAGAGGAAACAACCTATCTCCAAGGCTTTGACTATAGGATTTGGAGTAGTGTTAACTACCATCATTCAAGAAACTATGGTGGAGGAAAAAAGAGAAGTAGCAGACAAGACCCCGAAGCCATCACCAATCCGAGAGGAGCATCTCTCTTCTACCCCATCAAGCCCAACCATCTCACTTTCAGTAGCAAGAGAACAGGGGGGAGATGAAGTCCACAAGGAATAATAGGCATGGAGAGAGTTACTAACAAAAAGGAGAATGACCAACCATCTCAATAACAACAAAGCAAGAGGACAATCCGTGATCAGTAAGGCTAAAAAATTGTCAAGTCAAGGGAGAAGAAATGTAATATTCCCGCACAAAAATATTACTAAACTTGACTCCCCGCACGCCGCATAATATCTATGCAAAGTTATCTCCCGCATCCTAATTACCGGCAGCTTAATTCGTACCCCACACACGCAAAGATGAGGCCTCTGCATTGTGAAATCGAGCTCGTGGGTTCAAGACTGCATAACCGCGGGGAAACACCCTTTTGGAAGGGGGAAAAATGGATAATGATGCAAACTAAGCAAATTTTTTTAAATTCCCCCAGCCAATACATGGCTAGAGGGAAGGGAATGGGAGAAGGAGGTGATGTGGTGAAGTTGGTATATGGGGGGAGAGCCATGCACCACGTGGTGGCTTCCCTCTCCCCCCCTTAAGCTATAAAACCCCCCCCCTTATCTTTGGATTGGAAGGAGGGAGGAGCAGACGAACGGCGCTGTGCTGAGGGAGAGGAGAAAGAGAGTAGAGGCCGGCATCGCCATCCCCAAACCAAGAAACTGCCACCATTTTGACTCCTGCTGCCGCCACACAGATTCGTTGCCACTCATCATCAACGCCACCATCCGATTTGTCATCCTCATCACCTCCCTCTTCTAGATTCCCTCTCCATGTAAGCTCTGATTCAGAGCATAGAAGCTTCCTTGGAAGCTTCCATAAGGGGACTTCCTTAAGCCTTGTTTTTGCGTGGCCACCTCGGTTTCAAAAAACCGGCTCGTAAAGCTCAAGTTTCTACGCGAAGAGGAGGTATCAATCTACGGCAGTCTCGGAGAGCGAGAGTAGAGACTAGAAGGAATCTGCAAGGTTCAAGTCATCAACGATGGCTCCCAAGAAGTCGCAAGGCGCACCCATGGGAGGCTCTTCCCCTAACATTCACGTGGATATCACCGCGGATCCACAAAGCCAGGTTCCACGAATTTATTTTCCACATAAAGAAATGCTTTAACTTATGCATGTTTCTAATTCACCTAGCATAGGGATAATGCATTTCTCGCTTATCGTTAGTTCAAGTAATAGTGATAAAAGTACATTTGATCAATTATCTCTTTGAACGATAGATAAGGAATGATGCATGTCACGCAATTGGATCATTTGCATTTCCACAGTTGTCTGTCTTAGGAGATTAGCTACATGTTGCTATTTTGGTACATTTCCAAAGTAATGAGTCTAAACACCTATTACTTAGGGCAAAGGAATGAAATTGTTAAGTGCATTTTTGACTGGACATGGAAGGAATAAGCGTATGTCACATTTTAGGCAATATCTTCCTTCTAATGATTCATGAGGAAAAGTTGTTAACACCCGTAGGATGTTACCTGAAAAGAAATAGCAGAGCACGAAAATGATTCTATGGACTTGCATGTGGCATGTGCTTGCAAAATGGAATAAGCCAACACTAGTCCTACAATATTCACTTTGCATGAACTTCATTGAATACGTTGTAGTTAGGAAAGGGTTGCATGTTGCACATTCTTCGTGTGTAAATTTCAATTCATCGAGTGGCATTTAGAAAGGATTGCATGGCTTATCAAAGCATGAAACTCAAATGCCTAGACAAAAAAGGTTGTAGGCATGATTCTTTGATGTAAATCCTAGTAGGTCTTATGAAAGTTACTATGCAAATTATCATGCGTTTTGACTTTTAGCAAGAACAGATAGGGTTATTGCAAATCTAGTGGTACGTAGAAGCAATGAATCACACGTTTACATGTATTGTGACATTTTGCAACGATTTTTCTCCTTTAGATCAAGTTTATCATCTCTAGGAAAGGCTCATCCTTGTCGCAAGACAAGTAGATCGAATTATCTAAATCACCTAACCCGCAAGGGATTCGTATAGGCATGGTTCAGTCGATATGATAAATACCCCAAGTGCTAATTAGGGTTTAGCACGTTCAGGATTCGGCCTAATTTCACAATTCTTTCCAAGTTGAAACCCTCAAACCCAAAGGTCCTACCCACATTCACGGAATGTTTGGGTCAATTGGACGCTCATGCAAATAACGCTCTAGGGTCTCTACCCTAAGGATCGACCGACTTAATGTTAAAACTCGGTTTGAGTTTGGAATCCCTAGGTCGGCCTAGTGCAATTAGGATTGGGTTGGGTAAGAAGACACCCTAAACCCTACTTCTTGTCTAAACATAATTCCTTGACCAAGAAATGCCGTTCAATGGTTGAAATGATCCCATGGAATAGATGTGACACTTGTGCAACAAGTTGCAACGTCGCACGGCCTTGTGGTTTGATCACAACACAGTTTTTCCATTCCTTGGAATGAGGTTGGTAGGTTCTTGCGCAAGTTTAACTTGCAAGAGGATGAGTAGTCATCATGTTACATCACCTTTCTTGGGAAATTTTGCCAAGTTAAGGGAAGTTATGTATTTTCTTGGAAGCAAAAGATCAATCAAGTTAGAGTGACATGGTCGCCAAGACTTACTGTTAATTTATGAAACCTAAGGTGTTGGTTAAGTTGGGTTGACAAGGTATGACCCTAACCCAAGGACAAAAGGGTGAACAAATAGACCCTTGGGGATCTTGCCAAGTTGCAGTTGATCCCGGATCGAATGCTGGATGCATTCGGAGATAAGGATTCACTCCTTAGCAGTTGGCCAAATAAACGACCATGGGATTGATTGTGCTTGTAATAGTTTAGGAGCACTGTTTGCATTGTTTGCTCAAGGAACTAAAAGATGAAAAGTTAATTAATGCTTCAAGTTGAAGGCCTGAAGAGAGAGGCAACATCAGTTACCTACGACTGTCTGCCTGACCCTAACCAAGGGGGTTGTTAGCCAAGCCAGGAACATGGGCCGAACTCGCCGCGAGAGATCTCTCCGTTGGGCGCTACTTGGAGCAGGAGGACGCTTGGATGCTGGGGGGGCTCTGTCCGTAAATCCCTTGCCTTCCGGGCCCTGCATAAGAGACCAATGCGACTCGGGATTGGATCTCAAGGCCCGCATACTAGTTTACGGGCGAAATCTTGGATTAGCAATCCCTATGGATTGCTAGATAGCCTTCGAGCGGATTGCTGGATAGCCTTCGGGCGGATTGCTGGATAGCCTTCGAGCGGATTATGGATTGCCTTCAGGTAGATTATGGATTAGCCTACGGGTTGGACTTTATGGATGTATTCTGAAGATAAATAAGATAACCTGTTGAAAAGGAACTTGTTTGACATTGTTTTGCTATGTCAAGTGCTAAGATTACGTGAAGGAACCAGTGTATGGCTAATTGACAACACCTAAAAACATGTCACATATTGCAAAAATTTTCAACAACATTGTATACATCTAATATGCTACTACCATCTTTTTACATTAATTTAATGTAGATGCGGTGTTCGTAGTTGTTGTCTTTGGAGGTCATGTCCTTGCAGTCTAGCCAGGAGATGTTGGTACAAGGAAGTTCTTGTACGAGAGGAACGTGGAGTTTTAGACAAAATCTGATAGGTTTACTTAGTGAATCTCAGCTATGACTATTTAAAATTTTCCTGTAGGGATTATTATCACTTAGAGGAGATAAGACCTTGTTATAAATTAGGGGTTTTCGGGGGAATTTTAGACTTGGCAAGGTCTGGACAAGTTGATAGGATATCTTAGTATTACTTTAAGGGATGGGGGATTTCACCAGTTATGCTACCTCCTACCTCCCAAGGATTAAATTACTTATGAAGAATACATAGCATCATGATTGTGATTATTGTCTACAGTAATACTGCCGTGATGATCAAGGGGTGATCATTAGATCATTGGTGATTATTATGGAGATCCCTTTGGGGAGGTGTTGAATATCAGGTAATTGGAAAGCTTGAACTTTTCCGCAACCAACATAAGATTTTTTCAATGAGATAGTCAAATTGTCAAGGCCAAGAGTATTAGGGGACTTTTGGTTCCTATCCCTATCATTAGTATAGTAGAATATCTCTTGCATTGAGGGTCTTCATCAGTTGCCAAGGCACATATGGATCTTCCCAAAAATCCTTATGCAAAGCTTACCACTACTAAGGCCAAGTTGTGTGATCACCTATGGTAGTGCTCTCATAAGCTCATTACTACAGCCTTGGGATTGTCAAAACCATTTCAAGTAGCACTAGTAGCAAAAAAGTGGGATAAATCAAGGACAAATGACCAAGGGTGGAACAAAAGCCCAATATTGAGAAGTCACTCAAGAAAATGAGTCAACAAGGGAGTAAGAAAGGAAATTTCCAAAAAGTAGGCACTATAGAGCCATCCGAGAGTCTTTGAAGGAAGCTCTCCAACCGGGAAAGGAGGACTTGGCCATGACAATGTAGAAATTGGCCGAAAAGAACATGAGGAGGAAGGAAGTTTACAACTCTTAGAGAGTTGAGGAAGAAATTATTAGGGGAGAGTCATTATTCCTTTAAAAAAACGTAGTGAGAGGGGGGAGAAAAAGAATGTTATGTGTGAGAGAGCAGTTGGAGAAAAAACTATCATGAGAAATGGAGTGCACTTGTCTGTGAGAGAGAGAGAGAGAGATGTCTCCGATCAGGTGGTGGTAGAGATATTCCAGACCTCAATGTCATGGGTTGTGATGGTAGCACGCATGAGGCCAGGGGAGACACGCTCCCACATCACCTCAACCAAGAGGAGGGCCAACTTGAAGCGTGACGGCATCCATGGGGGCCTCAACAGTATTAGCCTCTGGAGCAACCGAATATATGGAGTGAGGCACACGACGTAGAGAGAGAGAGAGGCCCCGAAGCTGTCGCGATGCCATAGCCATTTCTTTGTATGCATCCTCCTTCTCTTCTTCTTCTTATTCTTTCAGCACTTGTTCATCAGACGGCCTCCTCCCGCCATGTTTGCGCGCCCCCTACTCGCTCTGGCCGCGCTGGCACTGTGCAAATCCACCCTTCCAAGGCTTGTTGCTTAGGCATGAAGAAACTCACCATTGGTTGCATGTGTGAGATCTTGATCTCTGTGGGTGGCCCTCATACACCTACCCTCCTTAGAAACTACATTGATAAATGCTCTTTGATGGTTCCTCCCCACTTTGAATATAAATTATAGCCCCATATAACTAGGACCTCTAATTATGTGTGAATCTCTACTATGATAATGGTTGTTGTTAGGAGTTGATTAAGACATGCTTGAGGAGCCTCATGAACACACTCTAAGAGGAGTTGATTTATGACATTATAAAATGCAAGAAAGGAGTTGAATTAAAAAAAACATAGGCAGAAGAGCATATAGAGACTAGAGAGAGAGAGAAAAAGAAATAGTCGTGAGGAAGAGGGCGCCATCTTTTTGAGCGAATTGGAGAGAGGGAGAGATAGGAGGGCTTCGAGAGCACAATCAAAACAAAAAGATTGCAAAAGAATGTAACTGGAGAGCAAAAGCGGAGAATTGAAATCAATACTTTGTCGTTGAAGATCATCGCCATGTCCTTCTCTTGATGCTAAACTGAAGCTTCAATATACCTATCTAATCTGAAGTGATAAGATCTCTCAGGAGACGAGAAATGATGAGCTTGCAGTGCTCAATGACTAGATAGTGGCCAAACAGAAAGAGGACACAGCTTCCAAAGATGGGACGACAACCCGCGGATTTTACAAGTATGCGCCTAAATCGTTTAACAAAAATAGAGGTTATAGCATGAGTAAATCTTCAGTTTATTATTTTTAGAAAATGTTTTGAAACCTCTTTTCCTACGCTGAATAGTTATTTGTATTTATGTGGACCTGTTTCTATTTTCTAAAAATAGAAAATAGTCAAAAATGCTTGAAAAAGGCTTTAGAATGTTACAAATAAATTTTTATAAAATTTTTGATTGGAAAATTATAAGTTATGATATTTTTTTCGTAAATATAATAATTTTGGAAATTTATTGAATTTTTTTCATAGTGTTTAAAGACTATTCAGTATATTAAAAATTCAAAAATAGTTATATTTAAAAGAAAAGTAATAGTTTCCATATAAAAAAATGGATTTTCTATCAATAAAAATTTTATGGTATTCATGGAGAACTGAAAAGATAATTTCTAATGTGTTAATGGGGTTTTTCCAAATTTTAAAAAATGGAAAACAATTTAATTATATTGTCATTAAAAGATGTTTACATTGAAAAACATGATGTTTTTTTTTGAGAAAATTAAAAGATATGTGGTGAGCTGTTCAATAACATGGGGGGGGGGGGGGGGGGGGGGGGGGGGGGGGGGTAAAAGTAAGAAATGTGATAGTCTTTTATAATAATTGCTTATGTAAAGGAAAAACTATAGTCCTAAATTTAAACTATGAAAAAAAAATTAACAAAGCAATTATCTGATGGCATAAGGGAGTAGCCTCAGTATCTAAGTTGAAATTCTATATTTTATTTTTCTATAAATATTATTTGAGCGATCAAAAGAGTTAAGAGTGGAGGGCCATTAGGATAATTGATAACTGAGGGGATACATTGGGGTTTTAAAATGAGCTGTTTATGTGGATGTATAAAAGTGTGGAAAGAACTTGTTTTTGTCATGATTGATGTTTAGTTAAAGAAGAAGAAAGAAAAGACGTTACTATTGGAAAATAAAAACCAATTAATTGTCTAAACATTAATAGCAAAGGACGAATTGTGCAAAACAAAGAAGGGAAACGTTTTAAAAGGGAAATTAAAGTTTATGAGTTTATCGCACGTTAATTGATTTGTTTTGAAGGTTTGCTGATTAAAACAATACAAGGAAACATTTAAGAAGGAACTGAAACGGAGATATACTTATAGACTTTATTGAATTTATGTTGTGAAACAATATTTCTAAAGTCAAATATAAAATTTTCTAGAAAATAGAATAATTAAGTAACTTGTTTAATTTGTAAACATTGAGAGAGTACTAGTTGGGCTACCTATAGTGAAGGGTTATCATAAATATTTGGAAGGTTAGGCGAAGTAATTGCAGTTAGTAGTAAAAATCACCTATCTAGTACAACAACTCTTAGGAGTTGGCTTGACAACTTGGTTAAAAGTGGCTTGGTCATTGGCCCGGTCATTTTTTGATGCATCTGCCAGGAGCCAAGTGCACTTCAATGGGTGGTGAATCTCCTTAGTATACTCGAATATTAAGCACAAGACACAGAATTAGTAGAGAGTGGCAAATATTTTGGTCGGCAGTTAACAATAGATATTGAACAGTTATCTTCTTGGAGTTGGGGTATAATGAATGCGCACAAACCATTGTTCTCTTAGTGGCACATTTTGGGCTGATAGATGAAATTGAAATAAATACGATTAGTGTGTCATACCACTATGATTGGTATTATCACATAGCTTATCGAACGTTTAGAAGGACTAAGTGAAGTGATGTATTGCCTTGGATACGTGTATCTAGAGGTATAAAATTTTCACTTGACACAAAAGACGTGAGAGGGGTAGCTGAAATTTTAGGTTAATTCCTGAGTAGAAGGAGAAACTACCGTATGGAGAAGAAGATCCAGAATTTCCGACTATTCTCAAATTATTGAGCACATACGCAACCACAAAAAACCCTAACTTTGTAGCTTTAGGGGAAAACGTATGAGTCACAAGAAATTTGAGGAGAATGCCATTGGTGGGTAATAAATTAGTGGTGGATGAGTTCTGAAGAGAGGCGAAGACAAGAAGCGGAAGCTCGAGACCAACGTGCGAGGGAACGAGCCACTCGACAGGAGGCTTGGCTACTAGAGAGGTTAGAAAAGATGAATGCTTTGCTGAATTTGGGAATAGACATTGTGTCAAGCTCAAACGTGGAGCTGTTATGCCCTAACATACCATTTGATAGAACCCCATGACAAGCAAGTGAAGAAGATTCCTATCAATGGGATTGGGCAGTTTCGAGTACTAGTAGTCCCACTAGAAAGAGAAGTAGACAAAGTAGCGAAAGTATAAAAAGTGAAGCTAATGCCACAGTAGGAAGTAACGAACCATCCATTGATTGGGACTTAGAGTCAGATTTTGGATTTCGCCAATTATTTAGAGAGCCAGTGGAGGTTTCGTGGCTAGAGCAAGTAGTAGATTTTGGATTACAGTTTTTATTTAGGATTCCTCACCAAGGAGATTCATTTCAAGACATACGTGATCTAGGGTTGAGATCCCTATTCAAGGAGTTTAAGGAAATCGTGTGGGTTGACTTTATTCAAGATTTCGGGCTAGGTTCGTTATTTAAAGAAACAATGGCTCGCAGTCCTGTGAGATTAGCTGATTTTACTCAGTTTGGGGGACTGTGGGACGAAGATCCTGATGCTCACATGCAAAGATTCGAGGTGACTTGCATAGCGAATGAAATAGTAGATGATGATCAAAAGTTGCATATATTTCTAGCAATGCTAAAAGATGAAGCAACTAGATGGTACGGTAACCTCGATGCTCAAAATAAAGGGAGCTATGCTGCCTTGTCAAGAGCGTTCTTAGAAAAATTTCGACAGCAAGGTTTCCAAGATCGATTAGCTCTTCAATTGGATTATTTATCCCAAGGGGCAGCCGAAAGTGTCGAACATTACATTGAGTGTATGGAGACAATTATTCGAAATATGAATCCAATTCCTAACGACCCCATGCAAAAGCGTAAATTTATTGCTGGGCTTAATCCTGAAGTTCATCAGCATCTTAGTTTACAATGGCCAACCACACTAGCAAATGCTAAAATATATGCTAGATGGTGGGAAGAAGTGCAATTTAGTCAACAATGATGGAGGGATCTATTCAAAGAACCTCGGATGGAATATCCAAGCTATCCGAGCACTTCAGGCGGGTTACCTAAGAACGTGTCTTATGTGACCGTTCCCTTGAATCCATCGGCAATTGCAAGTTCCAATGTATCAAGTATACCTTTAAATCCATACACTTCAATTCCAGCCTATATGATGCAGACAGGAATGCCTTCTATGCCTCAATCTCAATCCCCTCTTGATGAAGCAAAAGTAGCAGATATTATTGCAAAATCTTTAGGAAAGTTGAAGGAGGAAATCATGGGTGCATTACAAGCACCCTTGAAAGAAATTTATTCCGTAACAACACAAGTTTCTAATGCGCAACAGCCTTCGAGTAGCTTGACCTTAAACCCACATAGATCAAATATCTGGTGTGGTAAGTGTCATGGTTATGGCCATGTGGCTACTGAATGCCCGACGCCTTCAAGGTTAATGCCCGATCATCCTCCATTTTGTACTTTTTGTCTAAAAATATGCCATTTAGAAACAAATTGTTGGCACAATATCGGCCAACAACAACAACAAAATCGTATGATGCAAACAAATTACAATTACATGGATCGCAATAATACTACTTATGAGATTGGGCCACCCAATCAACCTTTTAGGCCCCATGGATTGCCTACCCAAGGAAGACCTCTAGTGCCATGAAACAATTATAATAGTGATGGAAATCGAGGAAGAAATTCTCCTTTTAGGAGAAACAATGGTAATTTTCGTAATTCAATGGGCCAAAGTGGACAACAAAGGTCTAGAGGACCAATAATTTGTTACCGATGCCAACAGGAAGGTCATATAGCTACATACGGTCCAAATGCACGAAAAAATCAGGACTATACTCCTTTTTGTAGGAGGTGTAGTGGTGAAGGGCATCATGAAGAGAATTTCCCTAATTGAGAGGATAATAAAAATAATGATAAGAGTAAACAAATATCTAATGAGCCCTCGACCTCATCCACAAATTTAGTTGAAGTAGAAACAACAAGGCAAGAGATTGGGTTTAGGTCTAAATTCATACCACGTAGGGTGACCTTTAAGGCTGACCCCATGATTGGTGTTGTTACTAGAGCGCAAAAGCAGCAACAAAAGGAGCATGGTCTAGAGGAAGGAAGTTCCTAATCAAAAGAAACCATGAAGGATAAATCTAAGGGCATAGATCCTAACATAGAGCTACCTGAATCGGATTCTCCTCAGGAGTCTTCAAACCATCCGTTATTGCCCGTGCCTCTAGCAAATCCTAAGATTCAGTTGGGGGTAGCTCCTTTTTCTGAACGACTCGTACCTCCAAAAGAAGGGAGTAAGGAGCAAGCGGAAACAATGAAACAGACCTATGATCTTTGGGCAGCATTGGAGGAAATAAACTTAACAATTAACATGAGGCAGCTGCTTGAAGTAGCGCCTATATGTCGAAGAAGGTAGCTTTATCATAAGCTAGTTAGACGTAGGAGGAAAAGGATGGAGACTAATGCTTCTAAAGTAATTGCAAATGCATCTAAAAGGAGAACGACTAAGGAAGTAAAAATAGTAGATTTATTTGTGGATCCAAGAGCACCAGTTATAGACACTACCATCAATGGACATTTGCTGAGTGAAGTACAATTGGATGGTGGTTTAGCAATCAATTTAATGACAGACCAAATGATGCAAGAATTAGGGTTGAAGAATCTAGAACCTACTCATATAGTTTTACGTATGTCTGATCAAAGGAAAGTGATTCCTTTGGGGTTACTTTGCAATGTGAAATCTGTAATCATTGGATTAGAATTTTATGTAAATTACCTAGTAGTTCTCTCATTGTCAAATATCTCGTCATATTCTATGTTGATGGGTCGACTTTGGTTGTACCAAGCAAGGTGCACTCAGGATTGGTATAAAGGTTCAATTTTGATTGGTCCTCGAAATGATAGGGTCAAGATTCAAGTTACCACAAAAGGGTTTTTGAGGGAGTCAGGAGATGAAGTAGTTAGTGAGAGGGATGAAAAATCCAATAGTGAATTCTATGATTCAAAAGTAGAGAGGACCGATAAAGAAGGGCCTTATGCTTGGTTATTTAAAACACAACGACCAGCGAAAGCAGAAAAATTAGAGGTTAATATTGTGCATTAGCCTAACAAAGCAGAGCAATTGGGTATTGGTGAATATGCTGTTAATTTTTCATCAGATAATGATTCTGATAGTGATATTAATCGCTAGTTGTCTACTTCGAAAGATACAACCCTAGATTGTTTAATGGTTTCAACAAAGGAGGATAAATATCCTGTGGATGTAATCCATGAATTCAATTATTTGAATGATTCATTTTTCAATGCATGTCTTGGATTTGGTAAAAATGAGGAAGACGATGACCTTGGAGATACATTTTTTGCATATAACAAATTGGAAATCTTTTTCCGTAATGACTTAGAAGAGGAGGGGGAGATTGAGGCAAGAACATCAGACTTAGATGAAGTTTCAGTAAGCTCTTCAATAACTATGGGGAAAGTCAATACTATTGAGAATGATCATGACAAATCTGAGGAGAGTTTAGTTACAACATTTCCTTATGAGGTAGATATTCTGCCTTTTAGGTTCGAACAACTTCCAGTTGTTGCTAAAAGATCTTACTATCATCAGCTAGAAAAGAACAAAAGAGAGAGAAGAAAAAAGAATAATTGCAAATCTTTACAACAGCCGATATTACATGATGATAGAGATGAACCATCTTCAACTTTAAATAGATTTGCACAGACTTTTAATGAATGTTATGGTAGTTATGATAGGAAAATCAGAGATTTAAATGAGACTTTGAAAATAGAACGTGAGGCAGCAGTGACAGCTGTGAATGAAGCAATGAAGAAAATTGCGGAGTTACAAAAAGAAAAGTCAGAATTCCAATTTAGGGAGAGGCGATATCTAGAAGAAATTTCACTTTTAGAGATGTATTTAGAAGAGCAAGAATCTAAATTAAAAAATAATGTGCAACAAATGGAACAAATATTGCCTATTTCTAGGAAATGCTCAGTGGAATGTGGGCAACATATGACTTTTATACAATGAGTAAATCTCTGACTACTTCTGGAAATGGATTGCAAGAGAAAAACTTTACTACCGCTCCTTGGCTATATCATTCCCTTAAGCGTTCTGTGAGTAGTAGGCAAAAGCCGTATCATTATTCTAAAGGGCAGCTAGGGAGATATCATAGAAGGCAATTGCAATCAAGCAAAGCTCATTTGCCAAGTATATGTGAGGTAGTCTTACCGCATCCCAAAGAAAGAGTAATGGATTTTATTGTCTATGGAGATGGAGTTGAACCAAAGCTTCAATGGTTTGAACCTCTGGCACCTAAAGAATTTTCTGGAGTTAAAACGGGTTATACACTATTTAGGGTGTCAGATCTAGGGTGAGGAAGATGAGGATTTACACTCATTAATTCTTAAGCTTAGCAATACTCAATGGTCTTGGGATTTGAATGACCAAGAATGTTTGGAAAAGCAAAATGGAATTTTATGGCATTATCGTCGCATATTACATGCTCAATTTCCATGTGATCCAGAGAAGATTTCACAGATAATAGGTTCTATAAATACCACGTTCACAATAAAGAATAATGGAAATTTTAATTCCATCTCGCATGGCTTGAGTAGAAGACAAGGAAGTTACACCGGTAAGATATTTCCTGATATCTTGGATGTCCATATGATAGAAATGACTGAGGGTACTCGGGATAATTTAGCTATTGTTCCTTATAGGGCTTTACCCTTGGTACACTTTGTGAATTCGAGGGAAGAAGAACCAGAATCTAGTACAAGGCATAGTCTGCTTGAAAATGTATCAATGGAGATATCGGAAAATGTGCCTACGGTCAAGCCTTGAAAAATAGCCTCTTTGTTTATTGACGAGCCCGAAGTGGAAGTAGTTAAAATAGGAATGTCAGAAGGGAAATATTTAAATCTAGGAGCTCAATTGAAATTCCAAGATCAACAGAGGTTTGAAGAAGTATTACGAGCACATGTCGGGGAATTTGCTTGGTCTTATACGGACCTTAAAGGAATTAAAGCTAAACTTTGTCAACATTATATTGATCTAGAACCAGGCACAAAACCCGTCTATCAACGCCAACGACAAACAAATCCTGTGTATGCAGAACTGGTTAAAGCTAAGATTACTAAGCTTCTTGATGCGGGATTTATATATCATGTTGCATATAGTGAATGGGTATCTCCAATTGTGGTAGTACCCAAGAAGAATAGCAAGAAAATCCGCATTTGTGTTGATTATAGGAAGCTTAATAGTAAGACAAGGAAAGATCATTTTCCTTTGCCATTTATAGATCAAGTACTTGATAAGGTTGCAGGCCATGAGCTATATTCTTTCATGGATGGGTTTAGTGGTTACAACCAAGTGTTAATTCATCCTGAAGATCAATCCAAAACTACTTTTACTACTGAATGGGGTACATTTGCTTATAAAGTAATGCCTTTTGCCTTATGTAATGCACCTGCAATGTTTCAAAGAGTTATGATTGCAGCTTATCAAGATTTTCTTCGACAGTGGATGGAAGTTTTTCTAGATGACTTTTGTGTCTATGGAACGGCAAAAGAAATACCTAATCAATTAGCGCAAGTATTTGAACGTAGTGATGAAGTAGGTATATCGTTAAATCCTGATAAATGTGTTTTTGGAGTTCCAAAAGGAATATTGTTAGGGCATATCGTTTCTAAAGAAGGCATTGCTATGGACCCTGCTAAAATTGCCAAGATTTTTGCACTTCCTCCACCAACAACTCTTAAACAACTTCGAGGTTTTTTAGGACATCTAAATTATTATCGACGATTCATTTTTGATTTTGCAAAGGTGGCCTCACCTTTAACAAATTTGCTACGAAAGGATACTCCTTTTAATTGGGATGATACTTGCAAGAAAGCATTTGAATTTCTTAAGTAGAAGTTAATAGAAGGACCGGTATTGGCACCCCCGGATTGGATGAAGGAATTCCATATTCATGCAGATGCATCTATGAATGCTGTGGGAGCAGTTTTAAGTCAAGCAGATGACAATAAGGTAGATCATCGATCTATTACGCAAGCCGTAACCTAAGTGATGCAAAAATAAATTATACTACCACTGAGAAGGAATGCTTATCAATGGTTTTTGCGGTGGAGAAATTTCGTCATTATTTATTAGGAAATAAATTTACTATTTATGTTGATCATGAAGCATTAAAGTATTTGCTTAATAAATTAGAACTTTCAGGACGTGTAATTTGTTGGATGCTATTATTTTAGGAGTTTGATTTTCAAATAGTTACTCGTCCTGGTAGAGCTCATGTTCTAGCAGATCATCTTTCTCGATTATTAACATCAGATAGAGAGGAAGGTGTGGAGTATGATTTTCCAGATGCATCACTTTTTACGATAGAGACACAAGTTCCATGGTATGTTGATATTGCAAATTTTCTTAGCACAGCTCTGTATCCACCTGGTGCTGATAAACGACGAAAGCGACAAATTCTAATGCAAGCACGCTCCTATGGATTATTAGGGGGCTATCTTTATAAATTTTTTCCAAGGGAAGGAATCTATCGGCGATGTGTAAGGGAAGATGATGAAGTCCCGGTGGTTCTTAAGGCATTGCATGATGAGCCGTGTGGTGGGCATTTTTCCAGTGAATTAACCACAAGAAAGGTTTTATTAGCTGGGTATTGGTGGCCTACTTTATTTAAGGATGCTTATTATTATTGTCAGAAATGTGATGTATGTCAAAGGACTGGTTGTCCTTCTAAGAGTTTTGCTACACCTTTGACACCCATCTTGGCATTAGCACCTTTTGAGAAGTGGGGGATTGATTTTGTGGGCCCAATTGATCCACCTATCGGATATCATTCTAATCATTATATCTTGGTTTGTACTGATTATATTACCAAGTGGGTGGAAGCGAAAGCGCTTAAGACAGATAAATCCATTGTGGTGGCTAAGTTTATGAGAATATCATTACCCGTTTTTGGGTGCCCACTGGAATTAGTAAGTGATAGAGGTTCCCATTTCTTGAATGGTCTAATTAGTGAGTTAACAAAACTATATCAAATTAAGCATTGCAAGTCAATGTCTTATTATCCAAGGGCTAATGGCCAAGTCGAAGTAACTAATAGAATTATTTGTGGAATTTTAACTAAAACTGTTGCTTCTCATAGGTGAGATTGGGACGGACGTTTATATGAGGCATTATGGGCCTATAGAACCACTTATAAGGTGACAGTGCAAAATACACCTTTCAATTTAGTTTATGGAACTAATGCTATTTTTCCTATTGAGCAAGAGTTGCCCACTTTACGAGTAGCCCTATCATTACGATTAGGTGTGGCTGAATCATTGAAGCAAAGAATTTTACAATTGGTGAAGCTAGATGAGGAAAGACTATTAGCTTTACAAAGCTTAGAAGCCATGCAAAAACGTCATAAAGCATGGCATGATCAGAACATTAAAATACGAGAGTTTAAGGAAGGCGATGTAGTTTTACTTTATGACAGTCGATATTACAAATTTCCTGGAAATCTCAAAATTCGTTGGTCAGGACCTTTTAAGGTTATTAACGTTTACGATAATGGTTCTCTAGATGTACAAGATATTTATGTTGAAAATGAAATATTTAGAGTCAATGGCCTCCACCTTAAACATTTTGTGACTTAGGATAGCTAGGTATAGTTAGGTTAGTGGTTAAAATAATCCTTGACTAATCTACATTTGGATTTCTTTTCTTTTCTTTTTGGGGGGATTTTAATGTGGTGCAGGTATGGCTTTCCTGTGGATGGATGCACTTTACCCTCGTCTTGATGTTGATAGTTCCGATCCTATTCATGTCGGCCCGTATAGTATTCTGCATTTTCAGACGCGTAACAGGTTTCTGTATGTACCGAGGGGAGAGGCTTGTTGTGGTTCTTCTTTTGTAATCATTTTTTGTTTGCAGTATCATCCACCATTTGGTTGTAGGTAGTGTCAGCGGCATCTTTATGTGCATGCACAACTCCTGTGTTGGGAGTGTCGCACATACTTTCGACGTTATGGTACCACTGTCATGCAGGATATGATAGGTTATGTTAGAATATCAAGCTCTGGGTGTGTTGACCGACATGAGCTGGACACAGCTAGTCTAGCCATAGTAGTTAGATACATTAAATAAGTCGGTGCCTTTGGTGTGAATGGTCTTATGACCGTAGGTTGTATCTTTCACTATTGAGTGTGGTTTGAATATAGTGTGAGAGAGGAAGCTGGTTTGCTTCACTCTGCCTTTCATCACTCTACCTCTTTGAACTTGAACATGGTATCAGAGCCATGAATAGATGAAGACTAGGTGCCTGGGAGTGTGGCATTGGACTTGCAGGAGCTGAAGTCAGAGAAAAGGTTATTCTTCTTCAAACAGGCTGAAGCCATTGGACAATGGAAGGTATGAAGTGTATAGTGGTATGCTTAATGATCAATGGCAGTGTCAAAGGCTTGTTTGTATCCTTGAGAGGGATGTATTGAGCACCTTAGAGTGCTTCATTGCCCTGGTTAATAGACACGTGAGCTGTGCTGTCCATCCAACCAGCCTGCGCTGTTGCGCCTGGTTCAGATCCATGTCCTACAGCTACTAAATGAGGCATCATGCATCTTCTACATGCTCTAAACAGTGTATGCTGACCCTGGGTGTGACCTTGAAGGTCTGATATGTCAATGGAAGCTTGGGTGATGAGAAGCATGGACTGTTATGCAGGTATACAGGTCTGAAACTGAGAGTACACTGCTGAATACAGTGATTTACATCAATGTTTTTGATTCTGAAGAGCACTTGAAGCTCCCTAATAGGCTGGGAAGATTGCATTGCAGACAATACAAGTCAAGAAGCTATATGTACTTGATGTGAAGTACTTGAGCTAAATTTTTCTCAGTAAAATATTCAGATCTGAGAACTGTTCACTGTTGAAAACTGTCATGTACTGTCAGTAATAAGCATTAGATACTACTAATGCAATACAGGTCATTTCTAGAGCTCTATCACCTATGAGAGCTGTCACATACATGCTGGATGTATGGAGGCTTGAAACATTCAATGAGTATCATTGAAAACTGAAGTCTGGAGCTGAAGTGAATGCAGACATATTGTCTTGGTCAAGTACAAATGGTTCATGAGGTCTTATGCTTTGGTCAGTGAAAACAGGTTGTCTATGTATACCTAGATGCTCATGTATTGACCTCACCATTACGAAGTAAATGTATGACATGATCGGGAGACAATTTGGGGCTGATTGGAACTTGATATGCTGAACTTTGGTTGATAGTAACCTGCAATTGAATTTGTTGACACTTGTATGTGCTGTCTATGATTATGTCTGAAGTGGCATATGTACCAGCAGTCAACTAAGTAGTTTTGGAATATGCATTACGTGTATCCAGGTGGAGTTTGACTTTGGAAAGGCTGCTGTAATTGCAGTTTACAGGTTTGGACTGCATGCTTTTGGAACCTGGCAGTGGATCTGCAGGAGTTAAATCTGAACCGAACATCAGACATATGTATTGGCAATTGTCTTTATGAGTTGGATCAACCGATTGGGACGTTGTTTGGGCTGATATTTGACTGAAATTTACTGGTTTTTTCCTGCAATTAATTGCAGAAAACTGTCATAAACAGTTCCGGGCTGAAGTTGAACTGTTAAGAAAATCTTGGTTTGCAGGTAGTCAGGCAAGGTCTGCAACATGGCAAATGCTGATAGAACTGATAATGTAACCCAGATTGTGGGAGAAAAGCTTGATAGCAACAATTATGCAATATGGAAGTTCCGCATGGAGAACTTTCTGATAGGCAAAGGATACTGGGACTTAGTGACAGGTGTTGAGGCTGAACCTGAAGTTCCAGATAGGAATCCTACAGCTGATCAAAGATGAGCACATCGAGCTTGGACGGAAAGAGCTCGCAGAGTTTTACATTGGCTGTCATTATGTATCTCGGATGCTATGGTGATGCAAATCATGAACTGTAAATCCCCAGCCGATGCATGGAACATATTGGTCAGGTACTATGGCACAACTACGAGTGCCAGGAAGATACAACTGAAGCAAAAATTCAACAACATAGAGAGGAAGAACAGATCCATACAGGACTATGTCACGGAGATTAAAACCTTAGCAGATCAGCTCGCATCTGTTGGCTCACAGGTAGAAGATGAGGATATGGTTGCAGTGACCTTAAATGGTTTGGGTCCGGAGTATAAGTCCTTTGACACTTCAGTATCTGTGCGGGCTGAGATGCCTGATTTTAATGAGCTGGTTGCGTTGTTGATTCATGAAGAGGTGAAGCTTGGCTTAGTTACAGGGTCAAGCAGCTCAAAGAATAAGGATGCAGTTTTTTATTCGAATCAGCGTGGTCGTGGTGGCCGTGGTAGAGGCTATGGATCTGGCAGAGGAGGCCAGCAGAATGCATCCTATAGTAATAGCAATCAGCAGTCATCACATGCAAGAGGTAGTGGCAACTTTCGAGGAAGGGGGAGATCTAACTCCCGTGGCAGAGGCTCATGGCAGCAGCAGCGTCAGTTAGACAATCCAAATAAAGATAAGGATTGTCACTACTGTGGAAAGTATGGGCATATTGCAAAGGATTGCTGGAAGAAGCAGGGAAATCAGAAGGGCAAGCAGCATGGACATTATGCTACGTCCAGTCAGACAGATGACTCTGGTGATAGACTGTTTGCCATGCAATATGTCAAAGATAAGGCTGCTGAAAAATCATCTGATGATGCAGTGTGGTACATTGACTCGGGGGCGTCGAATCACATGACCCCTCATGGTGATTGGTTCACGGATATGGTGGCTGAAAAGCATGGCTATGTATGCACAGGTGATGACACGCAACATAGCATTGAGCATAAAGGCAAAGTGCCTCTGGTTGTACATGATGGCATGAAGAAGAATCTTCATGATGTTTTGCATGTTCCTTCGATTACGAAGAACCTATTGTCTGTGGGTCAAATGACAGAGCAAAACTTGCAGGTTCGCTTCAATAAGCATGGCTGCTTTATTGAAGAGTTTGGCAATGGATGTAAGTTGATCGCGAAAGGCCACAGAAATGGAAGAATGTTCACTCTTGATGCTACACTGCCAGAGCTGAATTCCGCTATGTTTGCTCAGGGTTCTGGCACTATCAGGGACTTAGAGATTTGGCACAAGAGAGTGGGGCATGTCAATTTGCAGAGGCTGCAGACCATGCAGAAGAAGCAGCTGGTAACAGGACTACCTAGATTCCAATATTCAGATATTGGTCATGTCTGCGAGGCTTGCCAGTTTGGTAAGCAGTCACGATTGCCGTTTGTCAAGCATGTAAGACAGAGTACACGACCACTGCAGTTAGTGCACTCTGATGTTTGGGGACCAGCTCATAATGCATCTATGGGGGGTTCCAGATACTATGTATCCTTCATTGATGACTACAGTCGATATACCTGGCTTCACATATTGAAAACAAAAGATGAGGTCTTTGCTGTTTTTCAGAAATTTAAGGCACAGGTTGAGAAGGAATTTGAGTGTTACATCTCTTGCTTGAGATCCGATAGCGGTGGGGAGTATGTCTCCAATGAATTTGCTGATTTTTTGGCTGAAAATGGCATTCGTAGGCAGCTAACCTGCAGCTACACTCCGCAGCAAAACGGAGTAGCTGAAAGGAAGAACAGGGTTCTGATGGAAGCTGCTAGGGCCATGATGAATGAGAAGCATATGCCGCTTTATTATTGGGCAGAGGCTGTTGTGACAACCGCATATATTCTGAACAGGACTCCCACTGCAGGCATTCATGACATGACACCGTTTGAGAGGCTCTATGGCTATAAGCTGGATGTAAGACACATGAAGGTCTTTGGCTGCCTTGCTTATGTGCACATTCCAGATGAGAAAAGGAAAAAGTTGGATCCCAAAGCGCATAAGAGTGTGTTCATTGGATACTCGCAGGAGAAGAAGGCATACAAATGTTATGATCCCTCTACCAGGGAGACTTTGGTAAGCAGGGATGTCATCTTTGATGAGCTGGGCTCTTGGTATGTCTCACCAGTTGCAGTGCCATCCGATTTGCCTTCCACTCATGTCTCTACAGTTGATATGCAGCAGAGCACTGCTATGACAGGACCTATCAGTCAGACAGTATCCCCATGGACAGGGAGATTGAGGAGCTCACCGTCCACTGACACGGGTATGTCAGTGAGGGGGAGACATGATGTCTTGGACAGCAAAGGAAAAGAGAAAGTTAGTGAGGATGGTATGATGACATCTGGCAGAATGACTTCGGGCTATGAGTCTAGTGATACTTTAGACAGCGAACTTGGTATTCCGACTGTCTATACGCCTGGCACGAGGCAGAACAGGTACATTCCGCCTCATGAGAGAGGTGAATCGAGTAGTGCACCACAGCCTAGACGATCGCAGAGGGTCAGATACCCTATTGACAGGTTGATGTACTCTGGTTATTCTGCAAAGCATTATGCATACATGACAAAAGTGATGGAGATCAAAGAACCAGGTACTTATGCTGAAGCAGCGAAGGATGAAAACTGGTGCATGGCTATGGACGAAGAGATGAAAGCCTTGGCTGAAAATCAGACTTGGGATTTGGTACCACTGCCTGAAGGGAAAAAGCCTGTTGGCTGCAAATGGGTTTATAAAATCAAATGTAAGTCTGATGGCAGTGTAGAAAGGTACAAAGCAAGGCTGGTCGCTAAAGGATATGCTCAGCAGTATGGCTTGGATTATGATGAAACATTCAGTCCGGTTGCAAAAATGGCAACCATACGAACTGTTATTGCCTTGGCTGCTGAAAAAGGCTGGAAATTGCAGCAGATGGATGTTAAGAATGCATTCCTCAATGGTGATTTAACAGAGGATGTATACATGGTTCAGCCGGAAGGGTATGAGCACCCTGATTTTCAGCATTATGTGTGCAGGCTGAAAAAGGCACTGTATGGGCTGAAGCAGGCTCCGAGAGCCTGGCATGCTAGGATCAGCAGTTACTTGCAGAGTCTTGGATTTGTTGTTGGCAGGGCTGATCACAGCCTGTTTACAAAGAAGACTGACAGTGGCTTGGTAGTGCTGGTCATATATGTTGATGACCTGATAATCACTGGAAATGATGACTTGGGAATTCAGCATGCTATGAAGATGCTGAAATCTGAATTTGACATGAAAGATCTGGGAGATCTGAAGTATTTCTTGGGTATTGAGGTTGTACCAGCTGAAAATGGCTTATGGCTGATGCAGAAGCACTATGCCATGGAAATGCTTAAGAAGTATGGCATGGCTGAATGCAAACCACTGGATACACCTCTGGACCAGAATGTAAAGCTAGACATGAACACTGGGGCTGAAGTAGAAGATGTGACTATGTACAGGCAGATGGTCGGCAGTCTGATTTACTTAACCATCACTAGGCCTGATTTGAGCTATGCAGTAGGGCTGATAAGCCAGTTTATGCAAAAGCCGAGAAAGCCGCACTTGGATGCAGTTAGACGCATCATGAGGTATGTTAAGTCCACTGTAGACTATGGGCTGTTCTATGTCAGAGATAAGCCCTTGATACTGATTGGATACACAGATGCAGATTGGGCAGGATGCTCAACTGACAGACGATCTACCAGTGGCTATGCCTTTGGCTTTGGTAGCGGCATGATCAGTTGGAGCAGCAAGAAGCAACCTACGGTTGCTTTATCCAGTACTGAGGCAGAGTACAGGGGGGCTGCATTGGCAGCATGTGAGATTGCTTGGCTGCTCAAGCTTATGGCTGACTTGGATATTCAGGTTGATGCTCCAGTGAAACTGTTATGTGATAATCTGAGTAGTGTACTCCTGGCCATGAATCCAGTTTACCATGCCAGGACAAAACACATAGAAGTACACTACCACTTTATTCGTGAGATGGTCCTTGCAGGAAAGGTTGATCTTATGCATGTGAGGACTGATGAGCAGGTAGCAGATATCTTTACCAAGTCTCTGGGTAAAGATAAGTTCTGTGGTTTTAGACAGCTACTTGGAGTACATATGCTGTCTTGAGCTTGAGGGGGAGTGTTAGAATATCAAGCTCTGGGTGTGTTGACCGACATGAGCTGGACACAGCTAGTCTAGCAGTTAGATACATTAAATAAGTCGGTGCCTTTGGTGTGAATGGTCTTATGACCGTAGGATGTATCTTTCACTATTGAGTGTGGTTTGAATATAGTGTGAGAGAGGAAGCTGGTTGCTTCACTCTGCCTTTCATCACTCTACCTCTTTGAACTTGAATAGGTTATACATACCAGTGCCATGATTATGATAGTGTATTCTCGCCTGAGTGTGGCATTGCTCAATATAGGGTGGATAGAGAGCAGCAAGAATTTTCCCGATATCAAGCTACTGTTTACCGTCTTACTCCATCATATCCCGATGATCAAGTAACTGTCAGTTGTCCGTGTTGGGATTATATCTCTTGGTATATGGATAGGACCGAGGGCTGCTCTTTAGGATGTTTACCAGTGGCACCTATGCCCTATTATGACGATGCAGCTATAGCTCCACTCCATGATGTGATGGAGGTTTTTAGCGATGCACCTGATAGCCGATCTATGACATCTGATGTGCCTACGTTAGAGGCTATTCATGAGCATCCTATATCTAATGATTTAGTTGATAGGATTGACTTAGATAGTGTGAATGATTTTGGATTAGGGTTATTGTTTGCAGTCGAAAATCTTAGGGAGTTTGAGGAGTTTAGTTTAGATCTTTTGTTTTCTTAGAGTCTTTTGGGCTTTTACTTTATTCTACATTTAAAAATGAAAAATACAATACAAAATAAATAATCTTTAAAAAAAACTTTTGATTTGTTGATACCTTTACATTTCAGGTTTTCGCGCATTTTAGCTTAGTTAGTCTTCATGTGGTTAGGTAGTTAGTTACACGCACGATTGGGGTACTCCTTTAGTGCACGGAGCTTATGACAAGGGAGTTTGACTAGGTGGCCAGTTTCTAAAAGAGTTTTATTCTTTATTGAGCTAGCCTATTAATGGTTTAGTGGTTAGTGGTTGAGTTTTGTGCAGGTTTAATGATTTTGTATATATATTTGAGAACCACTACGTGTTTATTCTCGCATTATTTTGGAGCTGTAACGTCAACGTACTTAACAGATTGTTTCATACCTAATCTATCTATTTATATTCGTTTGAAATAAAGGACAGTCACAATATAACTTGATTGAAATAATTTAGAGATTTCAAAACCCAAGTAATTACAGAAGGAACACAACCCAAAACATTTAAAACACAAATACATTGCAAGATACATTAACAATTTAATCTATATGAGAGTCCACTCACATGGGATGGGACTTAGCACCAGGGAGTGCTTAAAAGGGGGTGTTGTGTGTGCATGACATAGTGAATTTCATGGTATGGAAGTCTAATTAGGAATCCAATAGAGTTTTCCCTTGACTATTTGTCGTTTTTTAGTGATGTGGGGTAGCTGAATAACAAGGTTCTCTCCACAAAATTTTGACTAGGAGTAGTGTGGAAGAGAGATGCTGAGTTGGTGAGTCTCTTTGCTTGTCATTTTCCTAGGCAAGGTAGCTGATATTATGTGCTAGATTAGATTTCTCGCGCGACACTGTTGAGCTAAAATGTTTGAACATTCAATTTAGTAACGAATCCCTAGCCTTCTAGCCATTCCTATAAGTCACGAGACTCAAAACTAAAGTAGTAATAATAAATTAAGCTTGGGAGAGTCTATCTATTTATTCTTCTAAAAGAATACGAAAAAAAAAGAAAAAAAACATGCCCTGAGACTGCAGGGTTGAAAAAAAAAACCTAAAAGAAGATAACCATTGCCTTTGAGGTCCTGGTACGCTATAGGGATTTCCTTGATGGGTGCCCTGCGTCCGATGCCTTGCATCTCTTTGGGGTGGGTCCTTTTGGGAAGGAGAATAAATATATACACTCTTTTGACTTTATTTGAAAAAAAAACCTCAAGAAAATTGGGAGTTAGGGACCATTGGCTGGTTGTTCTAATAGAACATGGAGGGTTAGCAGTTAAACCATAGGAGTCCTATTTGGTATTGTAGTATTGGATTGCCTTGTTTGGGTTCTTTGATAGGCTTGGACCTTATTAGTGACGCTATTTCAGAAGCAATATTTCTAGTAGGATAGTAGTGTGGCATTTCATTGCCTAGAGAGATTATTGTTGTTTAGCGGCTCTAGAAAGCTTCCTAGTTGGTATATTCTCTGCACTAGATGAAGCTCTGTTATTCACTTTAGTGGGAAGAGTGAGTAAGGGGGTTGTTAGTATGTATAAGTTTTTATATAACTTAATTGAAATATTTGTCTTGTTGGATTTACAATAAGATACAAGTTAGTATTTTTATATCTTTTCCGTGTCTACTAGTCTTCTATGTGCGGTTTTGCAGATCTTGTAGCTATGCTCGCGAGGATGCTTTGCAATTAAGTGGGGGAGAAATGACAACACCTAAAAACATGTCACATATTGCAAAAAATTTCAACAACATTGTATACATCTGATACACTACTACCATCTTTTTACATTAATGTAATGCAGATGCAGTGTTCGTAGTTGTTGTCTTTGGAGGCCGTGTCCTTGCAGTCTAGCCAGGAGATCTTGGTACAAGGAAGTTCTTGTACGAGAGGAACGTGGAGTTTTAGACAAAATGTGATAGGTTTACTTAGTGAATCTCAGCTATGACTGTTTAAAACTTTCATGTAGGGATTATTATCACTTAGAGGAGATAAGACCTTGTTATAAATTAGGGGTTTTCGGGGGAATTTTAGACTTGGCAAGGTCTGGAAAAGTTGATAGGATATCTTAGTATTAATTTAAGGGATGGGGGATTTCACCAGTTATGCTACCTCCTACCTCCCAAGGATTAAATTACTTATGAAGAATACATAGCATCATGATTGTGATTATTGTCTACAATAATATTGCCATGATGATCAAGGGGTGATCATTAGATCATTGGTGATTATTATGGAGATCCCTTTGGGGAGGAATTGAATATCAGGTAATTGGAAAGCTTGAACTTTTCCACAACCAACATAAGGATTTTTCAACGACATAGTCAAATTGTCAAGGCCAAGAGTATTAGGGGACTTTTGGTTCCTATCCCTATCATTAGTATAGTAGAATATATCTTGCATTGAGGGTCTTCATCAGTTGCCAAGGCACATATGGATCTTCCCAAAAATCCTTATGAAAAGCTTACCACTACTAAGGCCAAGTTGTGTGATCACCTATGGTAGTGCTCTCATAAGCTCATTACTACAATCTTGGGATTGTCAAAACCATTTCAAGTAGCACTAGTAGCAAAAAAGTGGGATAAATGACCAAGGGTGGAACAAAAGCCCAATATTGAGAAGTCACTCAAGAAAATGAGTCAACAAGGGAGTAAGAAAGGAGATTTCCAAAAAGTAGGCACTATAGAGCAATCCAAGAGTCTTTGAAGGAAGCTCTTCAACTGGGAAAGGAGGACTTGGCCATGACAATGTAGAAATTGTCCGAAAAGAACATGAGGAGAAAGGAAGTTTCCAACTCGTAGAGAGTTGAGGAAGAAATTATTAGGGGAGCGTCATTATTCCTTTAAAAAAACGTAGTGAGAGGGGGGAGAAAAAGAATGTTATGTGTGAGAGAGCAGTTGGAGAAAAAACCGTCATGAGAAACGGAGTGCGCTTGCCTGTCAGAGAGACAGAGATGTCTTCGATCAGGTGGTGGTAGAGATATTCAAGACCTCAATGTCATGGGTGGTGATGGTAGCACGCATGAGGCCAGGGGAGACATGCTCCCACATCTACTCAGCCAAGAGGAGGGCCGACTTGAAGCATGAGGGCATCCATGGGGGCCTCAGCAGTATTAGCCTCTGGAGCAACCGAATATATGGAGTGAGGCACACGACATAGAGAGAGAGAGAGGCCCCAAAGCTGTCGCAATGCCATAGCCATTTCTTTGTATGCATCCTCCTTCTCTTCTTCTTCTTCTTCTTCTTTCAGCACTTGTTCATTAGACGGCCTCCTCCTGCCATGTTTGCGCGCCCCCTACTCGCTCTGGTCGCGCTGGCACTGTGCAAATCCACCCTTCCAAGGCTTGTTGCTTAGGCATGAAGCAACTCACCATTGGTTGCATGTGTGAGATCTTGATCTCTGTGGGTGGCCCTCATACACCTACCCTCCTTAGAAACTACATTGATAAATGCTCTTTGATGGTTCCTCCCCACTTTGAATATAAATTATAGCCCCATATAACTAGGACCTCTAATTATGTGTGAATCTCTACTATGATAATGGTTGTTGTTAGGAGTTGATTAAGACATGCTTGAGGAGCCTCATGAACACACTCTAAGAGGAGTTGATTTATGACATTATAAAATGCAAGAAAGGAGTTGAATTAAAAAAAACATAGGCAGAAGAGCATATAGAGACTAGAGAGAGAGAGAAAAAGAAATAGTCGTGAGGAAGAGGGCGCCATCTTTTTGAGCGAATTGGAGAGAGGGAGAGATAGGAGGGCTTCGAGAGCACAATCAAAACAAAAAGATTGCAAAAGAATGTAACTGGAGAGCAAAAGCGGAGAATTGAAATCAATACTTTGTCGTTGAAGATCATCGCCATGTCCTTCTCTTGATGCTAAACTGAAGCTTCAATATACCTATCTAATCTGAAGTGATAAGATCTCTCAGGAGATGAGAAATGATGAGCTTGCGGTGCTCAATGACTAGATAGTGGCCAGACAGAAAGAGGACACAGCTTCCAAAGACGGGACAACAACCCGCGGATTTTACAAGTATGCGCCTAAACCGTTTAACAAAAATAGAGGTTATAGCATGAGTAAATCTTCAGTTTATTATTTTTAGAAAATGTTTTGAAACCTCTTTTCCTACGCTGAATGGTTATTTGTATTTATCTGGACCTGTTTCTATTTTCTAAAAATAGAAAATAGTAAAAAATACTTGAAAAAGGCTTAAAATGTTGCAAATAAATTTTCATAAAATTGTTGATTGAAAAATTATAAGTTATGATATTTTTTTCATAAAGATAATAATTTTGGAAATTTACTAAATTTTTTCATAATGTTTAAAGACTATTCAGTATATTAAAAATTCAGAAATAGTTATATTTAAAAGAAAAGTAACAGTTTCCATATAAAAAGTGGATTTTCTATCAATAAAAAAATTATGCTATTCATGGAGAACTGAAAAGATAATTTCTGATGTGTCAATGGAGTTTTTGCAAATTTAAGAAAAAGGGAAAAAATTTAATTATATTGTCGTTAAAAGATGTTTACATTGAAAAACATGATGTTTTTATTTTGAGAAAATTAAAAGATATGTGGTGAGCTGTTCAATAACATATGGGGGGGGAGGGGGGGTAAAAATAACAAATGTAATAGTCTTTTATAATAATCGCTTATGTCAAGGAAAAACTATAGTCCTAAATTTAAACTATGAAAAAAATTTAACAAAACAATTATCTGATGGCATAAGGGGGAAGCCTCAGTATCTAAGTTGAAATTTTATATTTTATTTTCTATAAATAATATTTGAGCGATCAAAAGAGTTAAGAGTGGAGGGCCATTAGGATAATTGATAACTGAGGGGATACATTGGGGTTTTAAAATGAGCTGTGTATGTGGACGTATAAAAGTGTGGAAAGAACTTGTTTTTGTCATGATTGATGTTTAGTTAGAGAAGAAGAAAGAAAAGACGTTACTATTGGAAAATAAAAACCAATTTATTTTCTAAACATTAATAGCAAAGGATGAATTGTGCAAAACAAAGAAGGGAAACCTTTTAAAAGGGGAATTAAAGTTTATGAGTTTATCGCACGTTAGTTGATTTGTTTTGAAGGTTTGCTTATTAAAACAATACAAGGAAACATTTAAGAAGGAACTGAAACGGAGATATACTTATAGACTTTATTGAATTTATGTTGTGAAACAATATTTCTAAAGTCAAATATAAAATTTTCTAGAAAATAGAATAATTAAGTAACTTGTTTAATTTGTAAACATTGAGAGAGTACTAGTTGGGCTACCTATAGTGAAGGGTTATCATAAATATTTGGAAGGTTAGGCGAAGTAATTGCAGTTAGTAGTAAAAATCACCTATCTAGTACAACAACTCTTAGGAGTTGGCTTGACAACTCGGTTAAAAGTGGCTTGGTCACTAATTAAGGAAGCTGCTTGATGCATGTCCAACTAAATGTTGTAGGTAATTAGACAACTAAACACTACAAGGAATTGGGCAATTAGCGACGCCTATTAGCAACGACGGATATCGGCGTCGCTATTGGCGTCACTATTTGCGTCGCATTTGCGACGCAAATAGCAACGCCGCAGGGAAAAAAAGCGCGGCTGAAACCAGAGCGCCGTTTTCATTTTCTTTTCTTCGCCTTTTGAGAGCGAGAGCGAGGGAGAGAGCAAAGGCTTTGTGAGAGAAGAAGAGGAAGAGACTTGCTACCGCCGCCGCCGCCGCCGCCGCCGTTGTTCGCGAAGGAGAGGAGGAGCCCTCGTTGCAAAGAGAAGCCGCCCACGCTCGCCATATCTCATTGGTGAGTCTCCCTCTCTCTTTCTTTTGCTTGTTGAAGGTTTAAATCGTTCTCTTTTGCTTGTTTAGGAGAGGAAATGAAAGAGAAGGAGAGGGAGAGGGAGAGAGAGGGAGAGAAAGAGAGGGAGAAAGAGAGGGAGAGGGAGAGGGAGAGGGAGAGTGCATTCTCTCTCTCTCTCTCCCCTTTGCTTGTTTAATGTTTAAATTACTTTCTTTTTTGCTTGTTTAGGAGAGGAAATGAGAGAGTAAGAGAGAAAGAGAGGGAGAGGGAGAGGGAGAGGGAAAGAAAGAGAAAGAGAAAGAGAAAGAGAAATAGAGGGAGAGGGAGAGGGAGGGGGAGGAAATAAGAGAGGGAGAGAAAGAGAAAGAGAGGGAGAAGGAGGGAGAGTGCATTCTCTCTCTCCCTCTCCCTTTTGCTTGTTTAATGTTTGAATCACTTTATTTTTTGCTTGTTTAGGAGAGGAAATGAGAGAGAAAGAGAGCGAGAGGGAGAGGAAGGGGAAGGAAATGAGAGAGGGATAGAAAGAGAAAGAGAGGGAGAGTGCATTGTATCTCTCCCTCTCCCTTTTGCTTGGAGGATGTTTAAATCACTTTATTTTTTGCTTGTTTAGGAAATGAGAGAGAAAGAGAGATAGAGAGGGAGAGGGAGGGGAAGGAAATGAGAGAGGGAGAGAAAGAGAACGAGAGGGAGAGGGAGAGGGTGAGAGAAAGAGAGAAAGAGAGGGAGAGGGAGGGGAAGGAAATTTAAGATAATAGACTTATTGATAATGGTATGCAATGTGCTTTGCCATGGGCCACGTACTTCATCAAAATGAACCCAAAATTATTGTTATAGAAGAAGAAACCCTTAAATTGAGTATAGGATAATTTCTCTTAGGTCTTATGACTATGAGTAGAATTGATTGAAATAAATTTTATTACTATAGTTATAAAATTTCATAGATGGCGCGTATTAATTGTAAAATGGATTACTTATACTCAAAGTCGAGATATAACAAATAATTATCTACCGGGACAAACAAATCGTTGAGTATGATACAAGGCCGAGATATAACATCGGAAAATCTCTGGACTACTATATACAATGCAAGGTTTATGGTCAACTTGGAACTTGACGTACATCTCCATAAAGCTATCCATTTAAGCCTCGTTTGTTGTAATGTAGATAAGATGGCAAACGAAGAAGGTCTTATTGTTCAAGACCGCGAGACGTATCTTAATCAGCATGTCCCATGTCCTTGCTCTCAATGCAAGTTGGCAATTAGACGAAAACGCCGATTGTCTATAGAACACATACGACGATTTAGCGAGTTTCAATCTGAGATCATTGATCAGGCGATTGCGTATTTTTAGCAAACGGTAATTTGAAGTTAGCATTTTTCATGCATTGTACTCTCAAGCTAATTGAAAACCATACACAATAAGATTGGGTCTTGTTGGCAAATTTTGTATCCAGGGGGGTGATGTCTCGACCCAAGGGGGAGTGCACCCTTTGCGGCCAATTAGAAGAGTTCGTGGACGTGTGATGGATGGATTGCAGGAGCCAATCGACCACTCGCAAGGCCCATCTATACCGTCAATGCCAGAGGAGACAGACAACCTTCCCGACTTGCCTACAATCTTGGAGCCTGAGATGGAGGCAATGATCGATCCATTGATTCCCATGGATGTTGAGACATCTGACCCGCTTAGAGAGGAAGCATCCATACCATTATATGATGGGTGCCGAGTATCTCGGTTGAAGACATTGCTTGCACTCTTAAGTGTGCAAGCAAAATATGGTTGGAGCGATACGAGTGTGACTGAGTTATTCAGGTACCTTGCACACAGACTTCATTGTTTTTTTTTTAACAGTATTATTGCAAACATTTGTGTTTTTTCAAGGTGTTTTATGATTTTTTTCAAGTTATTGAAATATCATATATTGCCATCTGCAAACACCATGCCTGAGTCTCGTGATGATGCACGACATGTTTTACGGAAGCTTGGCATGGACTACAATAACATCCATGCATGTATCAACGACTGCATATTGTTTCGAGATGAATACGAGACTATGGAGACATGTCCAAAGTGTGGTGCTCATAGGTATCGACAGGACTTGCAAGGGCAGACCATCCCTCAAAAAGTTCTCAGACACTTTCCGCTCATCCCCCGCATAAACCACATGTTTCGCACGTCTGCCATGGCAAGCTTGACAACGTGGCATGTCCAAAATAGGTCCACGGATGGAGTTCAACGAATATCAGCAGATTCGCGCGCATGGAGCCCCATTGACTCTACCTTCCCAGGTTTTGCGCGAGAGCCAAGGAATCTTCGGCTCGGTCTTGCCATGGATGGTGTGAACCCATTCGGTCTGCGCTCGACTTCTTACAGTGTGTGGCCTATTGTGCTTAGCTTGCTCGTCCCGGGCCGCTACAAAGTAAAAAATATGGACGTGTATCTTTGTCCATTAGTCGATGAGCTTAAGATTTTGTGGGAGGAGGGGGTCACGGTGCAAGATATGAGCAGGCGCGATGGTCGGCGGTCAGCCAACATTCGAGCCATTCTCATGTGGACGATGCATGACTTTCCAGGATTGGGAGAGTGCTCAGGTAAGCAGACCTTTGTTCTCGCTGGTAATATCTATATTTTATTTCATTCAATCAAGTATTCACTAGGTCGTGGATCGCCTTGCAGGTCTCGTTACCTCAGGTTATCATGCATGTCCATTGTGTGGGCCACAGTTAGACTCTCGAAAGTTACGAACCATGAAGAAGATGGTATATCAAGGACACGCCGCTTTCTTGCCGGAGGATCATGAACTCAGGGAAGGTTTTCTTGGACGACCTCCAGCACGTATGAACGCTGCAAGCTGGTACGAGCTGAAAATGGTAAACCCGGAATCACATCCAAATGGAATGTGACGGTTCTCAGTTTTCTACGAGTTGCCATATTGGACCCACTTATAGGTCAACCACTTGTTGGATCCCATGCATATTTTCAAAAATGTGGCCAGCTTGCTATGGGACCACATCACAAGAAAGAGAGACACTATAGGGTCACGAATGGATTTAAAGGAGGTAGGTAAGATGGAGGCGCTTTGGCTGCAGTCGAGTGCTGAAGGGGGAGTGCAGCTTCCTCGCGCTCCCTGGGTTTTGTCTACCAAAGAAGAGCGCATTGTGAAGCAAGTAATCAAGTCTATCCGCACTCCGACGGGTATGATGCGTTCTCTCATGTCTGCATTTTCTAAAGATGACCAAATGTCTGGGCTAAAATCCCATGATTGGCATAAGATATGACAGGTTTGTGAACAGAATGGATTTTAATTAGCGTGGACATTTTGAAATTTGAAAAGTGACCATTATTCTTAATGCTTTCTCATTTGTGGCAGTTTGTCCTACCGATCGCGATCGCGGGATGCCTAACTCCAAAAATTCGCGGGGCCATTTACAAGTTGTCGACTTTGGTGCAATGGATCTCACAGAAAGAGCTTAAGACATTCTCTATTGAATCCGCAAGGCGGGGAGCAGTTGAGACAGTCTGTCTCTTTGAGAAATACCTGCCCACTAGCATGCTCATGATACAAGTTCACCTTCTTGTGCATCTTGTGGATGAAGTGGAGATTGTTGGACCTGTCCATACGCGATGGATGTTCTTCTTGGAGCACTTCATGAAAACCCTGAAAGGCTTTGTGCGAAAACGAGCTCGTGCGGAAGGTAGCATGGCAGAAGGTTGGTTGGTGTCAGAGGCGTTAGTGCATATCTCACAATGGGTACCAACGGTGGAACCAGACAATGAAATGCTATGGACGCTGAAGGACGATGATAGGCTGATTGGAGATGTGGTGGTTGGAAATGGGGTAGAAAAAAGAATGGATGCCTCAATGGAAGAGAAGGTGAATCGCTTTTGTATGTTGCACCATGCCTCCATGGAGACATGGCTCGCCAAGTACCAGATTGCAAGGCAAGATCGAGAGGAAGCGCGAGCTGAATTCCGACGCAGTACGCGTCACCGACCGATTCGATATCCCGAAGGCATGGAGGAGATGCCGCGGTTTATGTCAACACGATGGTTGTATGGAGCCTTGACCGCCGCAGCATCCAGCGAAGGGACAGAGGTCTCAATGGAGGAGTGGGAGTTCTCGAGGGGATGTAGTCCAAAGGTAATGAGGGGTTTAGAATGTGTCGTATCTAAATTTTCTTGCTACATCTAATTTGAGTGTTTCAATGTGCAGTACAAAATATATAGTGCAGCGTGGTCGCGCGGACGGCATTTTCGGGTGGAGCATATTGACCAAATGCGCTCCACAATGGACTGTGGTGTCATGGCAAGGTTTGAGCAAGAGAGCGGTGACGAGCAACGAATCCGAACACGGTTGTGGATGAGATGGAGTATTTTGGGAACTTGCAAAGTATTATTACGGTGAATTACCGTAGCTTCTCCATGATACTATTCGATGTGCAGTGGTTCAAAGTGGTACTTGGAGGAGCTGGAGCAACAGTTCGATGAGGTCCATCTGGATTTCTCGAAATAGATTCCGAAAAAAAATGGATGGATTTGCGCGACACCTTTGTGTTGCCCGCCCATTGTGAACAGGTACAAATAGTCATTTGCTTGCTAATTGTAATACGACATGGTTTATGTCACAATGGTTTGAAGTCGCTTTGTAAGTGTTTGTGAACAGGTAATCTTCTATCCAAACCCCCGACAACCTCGATGGTGGTATGTTATACCTTCAACTCCTCGAGGTGCGAGAGTATATGATCAAAGCGATGTTCCAGGCATAGATGAAGAAAATATGCAAATAGAGGGATCGAAATTACAAGGGGTGGAGGCCACCGCAAGCTTGGAGCCCGCATCAGCTAACAATGATGGAAATACAGAAGTCGTAGAATTTTTTGAGAACGAGGTAGACTCGTTCTTTTGTGGTGACATGTCTATCGACCTTCCAGTGTATGCAGAGTTGTGTCAGGTAATGGACCTAAAAACGGGCCGGCACTGGCTCATGCACTAGCCGGGCCTCGTCACTACGCACAAGACAACCCCTCGGCCTCGCGGCCAGGAGCATCTATCAAAATCTCTGCCTTCCTAAACATTGCGTTTGTAATACGTTGTAGTCCAACTGATCCTAACTCGATATTACTCCTTAGAGGGAGTTCCTTTCACATAGCCAAAAGGCTCGAATCACATACACATGGGGTTCCTCCTATGGCTGAATGCCGTCAACCCTCTGCGACTCTCCTACACCTTGGGGATTGGCCCCTCAGTGCGTCGCTCAACATCTAGACATTTCGCACAAAAGTCGCTCAAGGTACCAAATAAGCGTGTCCAGGAATGTAACATTTCTTCCTCACGTACTTTTCCCTTGACCCCCACGACTAGCCTACAGCATGGGTACCTCACTGCCTCTCATCGTAGGTCATGTCCTAATAAACCAATTGCAATGCATGTCCAGGAGCTGGTCACTGATATTTTTTAAATTCTTTTCATGCTCTATACATTTGGTGGATGCCTAGTGCTCAAACATTTAGCAAAACAATATTGTGCACAAGTGCAAAACCATTCTTTTAATGGTTTCCAACTACCATTCGTACTTCGTTGCATGGGCCTAGCACCGAGGTGATCCTCATGCTACTAAGCTCTTAATTTTAATTATCATCCATCCTAAATGCTATGCATAGAAATCAGCCACTTTCCCATCATCTCACACGGCATTTAGACATATTTCAACTTCTCTACCCTTCCCCATTTAAGTATTGCATCGTTGGATAGGTTTATAGGGTATTTTGACATCATTTTATGTGTAGAAAGCGGAAAAATACACACTAGAACAAGAAGGTGGGGTTGAATTGAGGCAAATCCTCATGCTTTAGTCCCCACAAACATTCACAAACATTGTTCTTATTTATCCTTATTTTTCGAAACCCAAAATGTATTTTTTCCCTATTTTTTAGGGTTTTTCCACCCTTTTCTTGTATTTTTTCTTATTTTTTGCATTATTAAATTACTAAAAATTCAAAACAGGTTATGGGCTGTGGCCCTTAGTTCCTTCTTGCAGCAAAATTGAAAATTTAGTTGATGTTCCTATTTACTTTCCCATTTTTATGCCAAAAACCATCATTTTCCCTTGATTTTTTCATATTTTTACGTGTCTTAGCATATTATTTTGAACCACAAGATGCATGTTTTCCTTATTTTCTGATTATGACCAGCAAGAACTCATGGAAAACAGCAATATACACAATTTTTAGCCCACATGAACAACATTTCATCAATCAAAAGCCATAAAATCTCAAATTTCCTTTGAAAATTTTAAATTACCGCTTATTTGCGTGTTTCGGGTTTCATGTCCATGGCTGCAAATCTGAAAATCAGCAGCACTTCATGTCCAGCACAATCACCAATCACCATTTCCAGCCCGTGGAGCAATCCGATCCATGCCGGACAAGCCTCCATCATTTTTTCTTCTTCCTTCTTCTTCCCACATGAACTTGCCTTTAGAAGAGAGAGAGGGAGGAGAGAGAAAGATTGAAATCAGAGATCTTCAAAGAGGGCATCATTGCGCGAGTGAAGGGCAGCGAAATGATTAGCATCCAGGAGGGAATGAGGGGCAGTGATCAGTTGCCATGGTTGTTTGCAGGCAGGAGGGAGCGTCTCCATCAACATGGCGCATTTTTTTGGCGCCTGTTGATGGCGCCCTCTCTCCACGATTTCTCCTCTCTCAAGTGCATGAAACTTTCATGTGACATTTAAAGTTTGGGCTCCCAAAGGTCACTTGCCCACTTTGGCCAAATTGTGTCCACCCCTTCGCATCTTGACCGGTTTCTTGGCCATTTCCTCGTCCGGACTCGGAATTGAGCTCTGAAAAATCCTGGGCGTCCGGCTTAGCATCCTGCATTGTCCAGTAGCTCGTGTCAACCCGCACGACTGTCTGAAAATTTATGAAAAATCAACAAGTATCGCTCGGGCGCCTTTAAAGCACTTTGGCGCTTAAAATCGTCCTAGATCGAGCCGCCGCCTTTGACATTGAATATTTTTCCCTTGATATTCATAATTTTTTGCTATTTTTAAGCACTTCCCGTCACCTAAATTCCGCTCTCATTGGCGACCACACGGGATAGGGCGATTCAGCCCGTCGAATCCAGGAACATATCTGCACATAAACAACCAAAGAAGCATCAAACTGATACAAAACAAATATATAATAAAACTCAGCACAATGCTCCCCCTACCCCTGGACAGAACCAAGGCATGACATCCACAAGGAATAGGCCTAGCATCATCTAATAGAAGATCCGAAGTGAGTCACTAACCAGCTGCTCCAACACAGCCAAACTAAAAAAAAACCTATCAAAGAGGTTGCCCTAAGTGGTAGTCTGCACTACTTACCAACTAAAGACAACACCGCTAGGAGCTCCTGCAAGGCGAGGACTCCTATAGCCTGATCAAAGAGTATTTTCTTTCAGTACATGTCGTCTTTTAGGGTTTGTATTGGATGAACATACTTAGGCATGTAAAAAGGAGGGAGCTGAGCGTAGTGACCCAACGAGAACAGGGCATCGGTCTCAGGACCTGTCTCGGCACCCAAGAACCTGCCAAGCCCTCGCAAGGCGACACTTAATCCTTTTCTAACGCTCACTTTTATTTTCGCTCCAACCTTCCTTGTTTTGGTATTATATTTGGCAAGAAGCCACCCTTAGGAAGACAAGGTATCGGCCCCGGGTCTGATTCGTCCCCAAGAACCTACCAGGCCTTCGCAAGGCAATGATCAATTGCTTATATATTTTCATTTATTTTCTTTTCTTTGAGAGGGGTTAGAACCCCTTTTTACACACCTTCGTATTTATATTCATCTTTTAGGATGTACAGAGTTTCTAGGCAACATCATTATTATCTTCTGGCAGGCTTCTCTAACTGCCTCACTACTAACAAGAACTCCTAGAACGGCTGCCTAGCAGGCTAGTAGAACAGGGCCACTAGGACTTCCTTCTAAAGCAGGTCTTTCGATGCCTGACAATGTCTTTACAGGAGGCAATGACTACTCCGACCTCCCTCAAACATACTTAGCCTAAACCTGGGACTTCATACCTTGGTTGCCAGTCCCCAACAAAAATGTGTCCCCTCGACAAGTACAAATACACGTATAACAGGAAAGAAATGTACTCGTAAAGGAGAGGTATCACCTGGATTGGCCACAAGAAGCTTCCATCGCAGCAAAGGCTCCTCCAGGCTCCACCCAAGCTTGCCTTCAAACCTGTCTAGCACAGCACTTAAAACAAAAACCCAATTAAACGCACCTGCACTAGACAGGCAAATGGCCCTCTTGGCCTAATGAAATCAGACATGACTTTGCTACAAAACTGAATCGGCCCTCTTGGCCTAATGAAATCAAACAATACTACGCATAACATCCTCCTGGAAACAACCATGGTAGACATCAAAGCATACCATTCCCAGGGAAACAGGGCTTGTAGCCCTAAACTAGATGCATTAGATTATGACCTATCCCTCTTGCGTATATTGCAAGAGGTGTTCACATCACATATCGTCTAACCAGTCTGTGGGTCCAAGATAATAAAGGCAGATGAGTCTCGCTTACCCTCTGCATCACCCAAATCAACCATCGTCTGCCAAAGAGGGCATGTTCAGAACGCATACCCCACAAACGACCAGGTCCTGTCTCACCATCAATAGATATATCGGGACAAGGGCCACAATTAAAGAAGAGGTCTTCTTCATACGCGAAATTAGCCAAAGAATCGGCAAACTGATTCCACTTTCGTGGAATCAGTTGAAAAGACACTCTATCAAATTCGTCTAGCAGGGCTATGGCAGTATGATGGTACATACAAAGGATGGGGTTCCGTACCATGTATGTCCCATTGAGTTGATTTAAAACCAACTGAGAGTCCCCTTTCACCAACAACTGGCGGATACCACCCTTCTTCGCAATATTCAAACCCATAATTAGGGCTTTGTATTCTACCATATTATTGGTAAAATTCACCCCGAGATAAGCAGCTAACTTCATGACAATGCGTCGGCGGGGGTCTCGGATGACAACTCCTACACTTCCTTTTTTGCATGGACCCCTGGACGCCCCATCAAAGTACAAGGTGTACGTCCATAAAGGGTTTACATATCCCTCCATCCGGAACTCTACTCGTAATTATGGTAATCGAAATTCAGCATATTCAACGGGTGGACTGTAGGCTCCATCCCTCCATCATCATTGAATTCAACAGGGATGCTCGTCAAAATTTGTAGGCAGTGATGGCAGAAGACCTTGATCTCCCAAATAAATGTCCCGCCTTCTTGCTCAGTCACCTTGTATCCTTTGCTCCACCAAATTAGCTTTCCCTGATGATACCTCTGTTCTAAATATGGGTGTTCTAAATAAGGGATCAGACGACCCATCAACCTCTATCACGATTTCCTTGCAGATGTTTGATCGATCGCACCTAGACCTGCAAGGCAGTCATAGCATTAGTGCAATCAGAAATAATAAGGTTTAATCTTATTAAGATTAACCTTATTTTTAAATTCCATCCCCTCAAGGTCAGCTAACAAGACTGTGGATTTATTCTTTCCTATCCTAACGATCCTATAGGGCCCATCCCATTTGGGCTCTAACTTGCCTGGAAATAATTCTCGTCGTGCGTCATAATACAGAACAAGCTGTCCTTTCTTGAAGGTGTATTTCTTGGCTTTGAGGTCGTATAGCTGCTTCATTCGGCGCTTCGCCACTTCTTGGTGCAATAAGCTCTGCAACTTAAGCTCATCTAAATGTGCCAGTGTCGTCAAGCGCTCAAAAAGTGCGTATTCATCGCTCAAAGAATGATTGATGGCAAACCGAATAGTCGGCAGCTCAATCTCTAAAGGCAAGACACACTCCTCCCCATATACTAACTTGAACGGGGTATGGCCAGTGGCTCGTTTGAAAGTCGTATTGTAAGCCCACACTGCCACGTATAACTTTTTATCCCAATCTCGTTTCTTTTCCGACACAATTTTGGACAGGATGCCCACAAACTGCTTGTTGGTGCTTTCAACTTGCCCATTGGCTTGCGGATTATATGGGGTTGTGTTGTTATGCTTGATTTGCCACATCTCTGTCAAACCTTTGATCACCTTATTCAGGAAATGGGTTCCGCGGTCCGACACTAATTCTTTCGGCGGACCAAACCGGCATATTATCTGCTCTAAAAGGAAACTAGCGGTTTCTTTAGCATCATCTTTCCTTGTTGAACGTGCTTCTGACCACTTTGTGAAGTAGTCAGTTGTGACAATGATGTACCTCTTTTGCATAGTCGACGACGGAGTAATAGGACCCACAAAGTCTATTCCCCACTTCTCAAATGGAAGTATCGCCATAATAGGGGTGAGTGGTCGTTTCCTATTCTCTCGACTATCATATCGTTGGCAAATATCGCATCGCTTAACATACGCAAACGCATCCTAGAAGATGGCAGGCCACCAATAACCTGCTCTTAAAGCCTTTTGTGCTGTAAGTCGTCCAGCAAAATGGCCACCGCAAGCAGAATCATGGCATTCTTCCAAAATAAACGGCACCTCATCAGGCATCACACACCGGCGATAGATATCATCAACCCCTTGCCGATATAATGTACCTGCGATCAAAGTAAACTTTAACGCTTGCTGCTTAATTTTCCTTTTCTCAGCTTTAGATAATTCGGATCCCGCCTCTCCTGTTGATAAATAATGCGTTATTGCAGCATACCAGGAGGGAATAGATGCCGTATCTATTTTAAATAACAACTCCATGTCACTACCTTCAGCCACAGATTCTTTCGGCTCCCCAAAGTCCACAAGGCATTCCACGAGGCCTTGCAACCTTGGTGGCTTACTCTTGATTTCATAATCAAATCCCTGCAAAGTGATTAACCACTTTGCTAGACGATCAGGCGGCTGTAGCTTATTCATCAATAGTCGAAGTCCCTCTGCCTTCGTATAGAGCACGACTTTCTCATAGAGAATGTAATGCCTGAATTTATTGGTCCCAAAGACCATCGCTAGACACATTTTCTCCATGTAAGTATAATTGATTTCGGATACCCCTAGCTTCTGACTAGCAAAAGCAATCGGGTGGTACCACTTCTCTTCCCAAATTTGGGCTAAACAGCAGCTGATACTATACATAGTGGCTGCTGAAAATATATAAAACACCTCACCTCTTTTAGGTGCTTTTAAAACGGGCGCTCTTGCTAGCTCTTGTTTCACATCCTCGAATGCTACCTTACAAGGGTCACCCCATACAAACGAACAGCTAAAGGACAATAAATTTGTAAGCGGCAACGTTCTTTCTGCTAAGGCGTTGATGAATCTACAGTAGTAACCAACAGAAGACAGAAAGCTATGAACTTCCTTCGGAGTGCGTGGTGGACCCATGGCAACTATAACTTTGACCTTCTCGAGGTCTATCGCAATTCCTACCGAATTGAGCATATGACCCAGCAATAGCCCATAAGGTACTCCAAAAACACACTTCCGTGGGTTTAGGGCGATGCAAAATTGTCTACAGTGCTCAAAGCATTTTCTTAGAATGATCAATTGCCTTTCTCTCATGGTGGCAGCCCCTAAGTCATCAATAAACACCTTCAACTCTTCAGGGGATATGTCACCGAATGTCTTATCTGCTGTTCGTTGCCACGAACCAAGCGCATTGCATAAACCAAAGGCTATCACATGGTACGCAAAAGTACCGAATACAGTAATAAAATTTGTTTTCAACTTGTCCTCTTCTGCAATTGCCATTTGGTTGTATCCTGCAAAGCAATCCATAAACGAATATATCTCGCTACCCGCTAATTGATCCAAAATCTGGTCAATAAATGACAACGGGTAGTAGTCCTTAACTGTCTGCTTATTCAGCTCCCTAAAGTCTACACATAAACGGATTTGATTATTCTTCTTCTTTCTAATCACAACTGGCGAACACCATTCCATGTGTTGCACAGGAAAAATCAAACCCGCTTTTCGAAGCTTTTGTAACTCTTCAAACAGGGTGTCCCTCAATTCGAAAGGCATACGCCTTACTTTCTGCCGTACAGGACGACTACTCTCCTTCAACGGAATTGTATGAACAGCAAGACTAGGAGGGATGCCTCTCAACTCATCATAACTCCAGGCAAAGATATCATGGAATTCCTGGATCAAGGCCACATAGTCCTCCCTTTCTACTGAACTGAGCATAGAACCTAATTTGATTGGCCGCGAATCATCAGGCGTACCAAGGTCTAGCTCGATAACATCTGCATCTCTTATACGCTCTTGGCCCTCTATCGGCTCATTCAAAGTGATTTGATAGATGTCTTCCATGGTGGATCCCTCTTTGGACTCATCACTCGATGATATCTCACTAGCAGATAAATCTTCTAATGCCTCCAATTCTGTAGAAGATAGAGGAGCTCTCTCACTCTGCGAGGACTCAGGATAAGCATCAACCACCACACGCTGGGCACCTCTGTCGAATATTAGCCGACCGGCAGGTATATCCACTTGGCAGTCCGCTTGCAAGATCCAAGGTCGGCCGAGTAACACTTGGTAACTTGGACGGCCTGCAAAACGAATCACCCTAAAGTCCAACAGGCATTCTACATTTGCAGCAGTGACATGGACCTTAGTAATGCAGCCTTCCGGCTATCTCAAACTATCATCTGCCATTCTGAGAATTGTGGAGGTATCTTTCTGGATCGCAAAACCCAACCTTTCCATCAGTTTAGAACTCATAATGTTAACCGATGATCCCGTGTCGACAATGGCATAATCTACCAATATCCCATCGATATAGGCTGCAACCCTTGGGCAATGCTTCTCAGCATGCTCGAACCAGTCATCACCAACTCGTGCAGTACCCAAAGGTTCTACGATATACCCGGTACGTAGGATCTTTCTAAATTCCTTGCGTACTCCTGGGGAAAGCTTAATAAGCTGCAAGAGATTCACATCCGGCTTGACTTCGCAAAGAGAGCTCGCCAAATCGAATTCATGATAGTTCGATAGAGCTCGCTTTTCACGCCAAACCATCCGCTCTTTAGGTCGCTGAACCGGCTTTATTGCCTCTTTCTTAACTTTCACCTTCTTCTTTGGTGGTTCCTTATTAGCTTTACTCTCTACGGGCTTCAAAGGTCCCCCTTCCATGGAAGGATCCAAAACTTGCGTTCCTTTGTCGCCTTGTTTAGGGTTTCTGTCGACATGCTTATCCTTGTCGGCCTCTCTATCCTTTTGACCTCTTGTAAGGACAGCTCGCAGATTAGAGGTTTCAGCATCATTAACACGTACAGCCTCAATCAAACTAACCCCACTACCACTTGTAGCTCCTCCACTGTAGTCTTTGGTCGTTGAAGTATTTGTTTAGGCTCGTCTTCTCGCTGGGAATCATTTCCTTGGGCACGATGATTAACAGGCCCTGGTTGCCGACTTCCTCGCTGGAGGGAACTGATCTTACTCCAGCAAGTAGCTGCTAAATGCCCGGATTTTCCACAGATGTCGCACTTAACATTTGGGCAATTTCTTGGATAGTGCTGCCCACCACACCATTTGCAACTAAACCTCGACGGTGCACCCTCCTCTGGGTATCTACTTCCTATCAAATTTTGTTGTTTTTTAAGGAAGTTGACATCAACGGCTATTTGCCGATACTGCTGCGTAATCATGTCGGTATAATGCTTCATCATGTCCTTAACCTCGCCAAGAACATTGGAAGAACTCGACTCATAGCCTTGGTCATTACCATGTCGTTCCATCGGCCTAACAATTCGATTAGGCACTGGTTGTTGAGCCATAGGCATGGTGTTAGAATTGACCGCCTGGCTTCCACCATTTGGAATCATTTGACTGCCCGTAGGCATCGACATGCTAGGGGGAGCTGGTAATAAAGGGACATTTTGCATCATATTTCCTCTCCCATTAGGGTTAGCCATCGCTATCCCTTGACCACTACTGCAATTGGCCATTGCCACATTATTTCCCAATACTAAACCCATATTCGAATTGCCTCGAGAAGCATAGGCTGCTTGTAGTCATGATTCCACCTCTTGTGCTCGTGTAATGGCAGTATCTATATCCCCCAAGGGGACACTACTCAACTGTAATTGGATATTAAAGTCAAAATCATGTAGGAAATATTGCAATTGGGCAGCTGCGGGGATAGGAATAGAGGTGTCCAACTTACAGAAAACCTCTTTTATTTTCTTCGCATAAGCACGAATATCCTCGTGTGGTTCTTGACGGGTCACGTTAAGTACACGCAACCAATATTGTCCACCCCTTTCAGGGGCAAACTCCCTTCGAAAAGCTCCATAAAATGCATCAATGTTCAATATGGTTCCGGCTTCTAAACCATGATACCATATAGCGGCTCTTCCTTTGAGAGTCATATTGAAGAACATCATTAAATGTCCTTCTTCTTGGATGCGACAATTAAACATCAGCTTTTGAAACTCCCTAATGTGGAGTTCCGCATCTTCCTCAACTAACCCATTAAAAATGGGTAGAGGGTAACCTAGAGCCGGCAAATCTGTCGTTCCTGCTGGAATTGCAATAGGCTGCGCCATGACAAGGATTGGATTTGCACTAGGAATAGGGGACGGTGGGGTTACACCTCCCGTACTTGATGTAGACTAGCTTATAGAAGGAAGGGGAGCACTAAAGCTTCCACCTTCTCCTAACTTACTTCTTGTGGCCCCAAGACCACTAGATCCACTCCCTCGTAAGGGTTCAGCGCCGCTACGCTTAGGAGAATATCTCCTAAAAAATTCAGCACGTCGCCTAGCTCTTTCATCTCTTTCTTGCTTTTGGATTTCTGCTAGACAATGCTTATCAATAAATAACGGATCATTCTTAGTATCCTTTCGCATAAACTGCTCGTTGGTCCCTAAACAACCAGGATTCGAGAACCGCCACTTTTAAGCGGCTCCCGGCAGACACACCATTGATGGACCTAAAAACGGGCCGGCGCTGGCTCATGCACTAGTCGGGCCTCGTCACTACGCACAAGACAACCCCTCGGCCTCGCGGCCAGGAGAGTCTATCAAAATCTCTGCCTTCCTAAACATTGCGTTTGTAATACGTTGTAGTCCAACTGATCCTAACCCGATATTACTCCTCAGAGGGAGTCCCTTTCACATAGCCAAAATCCTTGAATCACATACACATGGGGTTCCTCCTACGGCTGAATGCCGTCAACCCTCTGCGACTCTCCTACACCTTGGGGATTGGCCCCTCAGTGCGTCGCTCAACATCTAGACATTTCGCACAAAAGTCGCTCAAGGTACCAAATAAGCGTGTCCAGGAATGTACCATTTCTTCCTCACGTACTTTCCCCTTGACCCCCACGACTAGCCTACAGCATGGGTACCTCACTGCCTCTCATCGTAGGTCATGTCCTAATAAACCAATTGCAATGCATGTCCAGGAGCTGGTCACTGATATTTTTTAAATTCTTTTCATGCTCTATACATTTGGTGGATGCCTAATGCTCCAACATTTAGCAAAACAGTATCGTGCACAAGTGCAAAACCATTCTTTTAATGGTTTCCAACTACCGTTCGTGCTTCGTTGCATGGGCCTAGCACCGAGGTGATCCTCGTGCTACTAAGCTCTTAATTTTAATTATCATCCGTCCTAAATGCTATGCATAGAAATCAGCCACTTTCCCATCATCTCACACGGCATTTAGACATATTTCAACTTCTCTACCCTTCCCCATTTAAGTATTGCATCGTTGGATAGGTTTATAGGGTATTTTGACATCATTTTATGTGTAGAAAGCGGAAAAAGACACACTAGAACAAGAAGGTGGGGTTGAACTGAGGAAAATCCTCATGATTTAGTCCCCACAAACATTAACAAACATTGTTCTTATTTATCCTTATTTTTCGAAACCCAAAATGTATTTTTCCCCTATTTTTTAGGGTTTTTCCACCCTTTTCTTGTATTTTTTCTTATTTTTTGCATTATTAAATTACTAAAAATTCAAAATAGGTTATGGGCTGTGGCCCTTAGTTCCTTCTTGCAGCAAAATTGAAAATTTAGTTGATGTTCCTATTTACTTTCCCATTTTTATGCCAAAAACCATCATTTCCCCTTGATTTTTTCATATTTTTACGTGTCTTAGCATATTATTTTGAACCACAATATGCATATTTTCCTTATTTTCTGATTATGACCAGCAAGAACTCATGGAAAATAGCAATGTACACAATTTTTAGCCCACATGAACAACATTTCATCAATCAAAAGCCATAAAATCTCAAATTTCCTTTGAAAATTTTAAATTACCGCTTATTTGCGTGTTTCGGGTTTCATGTCCATGGCTGCAAATCTGAAAATCAGCAGCACTTCATGTCCAGCACAATCACCAATCACCATTTCCAGCCCATGGAGCAATCCGATCCATGCCGGACAAGCCTCCATCATTTTTTCTTCTTCCTTCTTCTTCCCACATGAACTTGCCTTTAGAAGAGAGAGAGGGAGGAGAGAGAAAGACTGAAATCAGGGATCTTCAAAGAGGGCATCATTGCACGAGCGAAGGGCAGCGAAATGATTAGCATCCAGGAGGGAATGAGGGGCAGTGATCAGTTGCCATGGTTGTTTGCAGGCAGGAGGGAGCATCTCCATCAACATGGCGCATTTTTCGGCACCTGTTGATGGCGCCCTCTCTCCACGATTTCTCCTCTCTCAAGTGCATGAAACTTTCATGTGACATTTAAAGTTTGGGCTCCCAAAGGTCACTTGCCCACTTTGGCCAAATTTTGTCCACCCCTTCGCATCTTGACCGGTTTCTTGGCCATTTCCTCGTCCGGACTCGGAATTGAGCTCTGAAAAATCCTGGGCATTCGGCTTAGCATCCCGCATTGGGCAGTAGCTCGTGTTAACCCTCACGACTGTCTGAAAAATTATGAAAAATCAAAAAGTGTCGCTCGGACGCCTTTAAAGCACTTTGGCGCTTAAAATCGTCCTAGATCGAGCTGCCGCCTTTAACATTGAATATTTTTCCCTTGATATTCATAATTTTTTGCTATTTTTAAGCACTTCCCGTCACCTAAATTCCTCTCTCATCAGGAGATTAACATGGGACCATAGAATACTTCATTCTTGGAGAATTGTATTACTCAATTCGTTGTTTAGATCTTCCATAAAGGTAGATAAGATATGCATTTTAAGAGGGATTTTTCAAAAATGATTTATATTAATGTGCCTTGTATAGTTTAAAATGATTATTCTAACATTATTTTGTATCTGTGTAGGTATCGACATTTTCAGGATGAGTCGAGGGATGAGCGATGAGGAGTTTCAGGACATGATGGCACGCATGTCTCCAGATCAGCTCGCGAGATTTAGAGAGATGGCAGATCAAGAGCTGTCTGGTTCTTCGTTAGGGCGCTCTGCTAGATCAGCTTCAGCGTGATCAGATGCTTCAGCTTCGAGCAGACGATCTCGATGCTCGCGACTTGGCCCAGAGGGAGGGACTGCGACTGCGGGAGGATCAGGGGGGGCTGCTGTGGAGACACGGACGCGGTGTCTCCGTCTCATTGTTCAGCTGGAGCTGCGTCACCTCCAGGATTTTTCACACCTGTGGGGACATCTACTCTAGTTACTCCGGCTTTTGCGCAGCCGTCGGCAGATGGCACGCCTTTTGGTGGCACTCCTTTTGGTGGCACCCCTTTGAGTGGCACTCCGGAAGAGGGTACCCCTGTCGGTACACCGGATGTACAGGGGTCTCCTGGATATGCCCAAGAGCGTGGACGTAGATGGGAGAGGGCCCATCTTAGGCATACTCCTAGGGGTTATGGATACCTAGTGGATGGCAGGTCAGGAGCCATCATCATGAATGATGAGGGGAGGAGGGTGATGGCTCGCATGAGGGAGTTGTGCCAACAAGTTTTTTGGCACAACGTCCTGGATCATTGGAGGAACATACTGGAGGGGAGCAAGGACTACATAGTAGCATCCTTGCACGAGGAGTTTCCGGTGCCAGCCGCAGTGGATAGATTCTCTACGGGATGGATGATGGATTGCATGTGTACATACATGTCACATAGACGATCCGACGCACGCAAGGCAATCAAGAGTGGGGCTCCAAAGCTCGAGTGGTTAGATGCAGAAAACTGGCACCGACTGAGGGAGGAGGCTACAAATTCGCCAGGACGTTGGAGTCAGCAGCGGGAGGCGGCGAGGGCACGAATCGAGGCCGGATCGGTACATCATCTTGGGAGTGGCGGCCACAGGACATATTTGGAGGACTTTGTAAGTTTCTCTTTTGTTTTGCTTATTTGTTTTTTTGAGATATTCTTTGTACTGACAATCATGTTTCTAACAGTTAGCATTTTGTTTTCTTTGCAGCACTCCATTACAAATCGCGATCCGTAAGGCCTTGAGACTCGATATGCAGAGAGGCACAGTCTCAGGGCATTGATCGACCGATTGTATAGACGCGGCGGCCCTGTAAGTCACTCATCTTTCTTGTCCGTAGTTACCATGAGATATTTGAATGCATTATTGTATGGTGGATTAATATGTTGTTTCTTTTTCTGCAGAATCCGTTTGATGCTCCTTTGCAGTGAGAAGAGCTTTCGGGGGACGAGGATTTGTAGCTCGCCCTTGGATCCTTAGAGCTCACACACCTTTAGTTTTTAGTCGCCCGATCTATGTAGACATTTTCTATGTATTACTGATATCGTTTCATGATTGTACCAATCGCATTTTATGCGATATCATGTATTTATTTCATGTATCAGTTTTATGATTTTAGTATACATTCTTTTTGTTTGCAAACGCTTTGTATGCAGTAGTGCAGAAACTATTTTGTATGGCTCTCATACAACACACAGTGCTATATGTGCCATGCCACAAAAAAAAAAAATTCTCTGTTATACCGTCGCTATTTGCGTCGCAAATTTACTACACGCGTCGCTATTGGCGTCACTATGAGCATCGCAAATACTCTGCAATCATCGCTATATGCGTCGCTATATGCGACGCATATAGCGACGATTCTATGGCGTCGTCAATAACGACGCTTTTTGCAACGACGGGGGCAAATTTTGTTGTTTGTATTTTCGTCGCTTTAAACGTCGCTATAAGGTCTATATCTTGTAGTGAAAGAAACCCTGAGGAAAGTGTGGTGGATGTGGCAATGCGTCCGTCCTACGGATGGGTGGTCTTGGTTGGCCGGGAACTTTTCTCAACGAAATGGAGAGCAGGGAACTTCGCTCGAAGGCAACAAACAGTAAGGAACGTTGACCTAGAATCTAGGTTACTAGAACCCGATTTATGTTGTTTTAGGGGAACGGAATGGGACTATGCCTTACGGGTAGAGAGGTCGAGCTTTGCATCCCTCTCATTTCCCATTCTCCTTGAACCAAGTGCAGCATGAATCCGCTTTGACCCTGACGTTTCTAAGTAAAGTAGTGCCTGGGGTTCGACGCTAACTGTCGTTCTAGGAGTTTGACCACTAGGAAAACCCTGATTTAGGTGGATCCTAAGTGGGAACGGCCGGAATACTTCCGCTATGTGGCAGACTCGGAAAGACCTAGATCGCAAACCCCGTAACATTCCATGGGGGCGCCGGGCAGAACTTTCTAGACCCTCTTTCCAATGGGCTGCTAAGACGTGTCATGTACGCAATGAGGTGGACACATTACAGTTGGTATCAGAGCGAACCAACAAAGGATCTGTATTTATAAGAAAACTTAATAAGAAGAAGTAAACCAAATGCTGCTGTTAAGAACATTTCCTTACTTATCGATGCAGATTTGCAGAATTATGAAGCATGGAATAGATTCATGGTGTTACTGGTCATGTTTATGATTGCAATGCATGCCTCAGATTATCGACAAAGGATCGATATGATGAACATCCTAGACCATATTTACAATCCATCGCCTCTCTACGTGAAACGGAGATGGACAAGCGACTCAAGAATCTAATACATAGCTGCCTACTGATTTGCGTACCTTCGAACCAACCTAAAGAGAATCAAATGGTTGGAGGACCTAAAGATCGTAAAGCTGTTCATTTTTCTTGAGGCTCATGTAAACACAACTTTACATGTCGAAGGTCGGAAGGTCGAGCTGAACACATATGTGTACGAGGAAGTGACCCGCATAATCCCCGCCGACAGGATCAAGGTGTTGGGACGCTACGAGAAGAATGGGTACCAAAGGAGAGGATACCCTAATCTTCTGATGACTTATCGATTCCTAAAGATCCATGACCCAAATTCATACTATTATCCAGTTCCCGTAGCTAAATGTAACACAACCTTATTCTCCCCGAACTAATGTATCAGTTTGCTCTACCATCCCAAGAAATATTGTACTCTGAAAGGGCTATGCCCATATGAATGAAATAAGACTTCTTTTTATCAATGATTGTCTTGTCTATGAGTATTGATAAAAAGTTATGTGATTATGTTTCTTGTCTGAAAGCTGAGTTGGGCATAATATGAATGTAAGAAACGTTTAGCGAGTTGTTAACATTAAAAATCCTTTATTCAAGCACAACCTCATGTACAGATTCCTAGTCCGACCCCTACACCAAGTATGGCCATGATTCAGGAGAAGAAGTTTCTTCTCAAGTAGATCAAGCCGCTAGAATTTGACGGGAAAGGAAGGACTGTCCAAGCTGATGCTGAGATTTGGATCGAGTCCATGGAAGATTACTTTGAAGCGGCCAGTAGTACTACACCCGCCAACCAGGCAATGCTCGCCAAGCTGAAGCTCACCGGCGAAGCCAAGCTTTGGTGAAAGCAATGGTGCAGAGACCAAGGGATCTCGAAAGGATCTGTTACCTGGAAAAAGCTGAAAAAAGCTGTGCAAGGAAGATACTTACCACCTACGTATCACCCGCAGAAGATGAATGAGTTCTATGAGTTGAAAACAGCTTGGTCTGACTCTTAACACATACTACTCAAAGTTCGTCTCTCTTCTGAAGTATGCACCACAAATGGATATGACACAATAGGTGTCAAAGTTTTGTGCCAGATTAAATCCACCTGTAAATACCCATCTTGAATCAATGTGCCCAACAGATCTTCAGGATGCACTCATTCGAGCTGCACCCATAATTCAAGAGGTGCAGACCAGGCCAAGAAATATCAAGACTTGGTCTTATAATGATCAGAACAAAGGAGTATATCGGTCCCAAGAAAAGAGAGTTCAAGGTCAAAACCGGGGACAAAGGAAGAAAGCAAGGACCAACAATGTCAATAACTTTGTTCCTACCCAAGGTAATGGCTGCAATCTCCGTTGCTTCCATTGCAACGAGCCCGGTCATTTCAAAAGGAAATGTCCCAAACTTGGTGGAGGACAATATCAAGGACCATTCCAAGGAACCGCCCGTGGTCAAGGAGCCACCACCCAAGGCAGAGGAAGAACCGCCTGTGCTGCCAACAGGGAAATGTGTGAAGAAGAAGACCCGACCATGGAAGCAGAGTTTGAGAGGGCAATAGTCCATGCTGCCCTTCACAAGAAAGGCCCGAATCGCTAGTTTTCGGTGATTCAGACACCATTGGACTATCAAGGTAAAGGCTTCAAAACCTTGATTGATTGTGGCAGTACGCATTCCTTTATCTCACCAGCTTGTGCAAGAAGATTAGAAATAGCCACAATAGAAGCACCTACCTTGCTTGTGGAATTAGCAAATGGTCGTGAGGTCACTTGTACCAGGCAAACTGCTAAGGTGGAATTCTTTCTGGGAGGAAAGTCAACTTCGGTCAGATTCAGGGTCATGAACCTAGGTATCCATGAGTGTTTGCTCGAAATGGATTGGCTTAAACCTAATGACGCCCACATTCATTGTGGAAAGAGCCAAGTTTTCTTTCGAAATTATGAAGGGGAATTGGTCACAACTCAAGGAGAGGCTGGAAAGCTGAAAATTTAATTGGCCAAGGCATCTCGAATTATAAAGGGAGTTAGAGAGGGACTACTTGTCTACTTGATTAAGCTTAACAAGCTAGATTGGAATCAGGAGTCTAGTGAAGAACCATCATGGCTAAAGGAGTACACAGATGTATTTTCTGAGGAGTTGACAGAATTTCCGCCTCAAAGGGAAGTTGATCATGAAATTAAGCTAGTGACGGGAACTGCACCAATTGCAAAGAGGCCATATAGAATGTCCATCCCCGAGGCAATTGAGCTGAAGGAACAACTCAAGCAACTGTTAGATCAGGGCTACATCCATCCTAGCAATTCGCCATGGGGAGCTCCAGTGCTATTCCAGAAGAAGAAGGATGGAATGCTTCGCCTGTGTATTGATTACAGAGGGTTGAATCAATCAACCATTAAGAACAAGTAACATATTCCAAGAATAGATGAACTTCTTGACCATCTTCAAGGTGCGAAGATCTTCTCCAAGATTGATCTCAGGTCTGGTTACTATCAGATAAGGATCAAGGAAGAAGATATCCCAAAGACAGCATTCAACACAAGATATGGACACTTTGAGTTCCTAGTCATGTCATTCGGGCTGACGAATGCACCTACCACCTTCAACAGGTTAATGCTTGATATCTTTAGGCCATATCTTGATGACTTTGTACTCATCTTCTTTGACGATACCTTAGTCTATTCCCAACAGGAAGAAGATCATGAACCCCAACTTTGCATTGTCCTTGAGACAATGAGGACACACAAGCTTTATGCCAAGATGAAGACGTGTGCGTTCTTCAAACGTCAGATTGAATACCTGGGATTCATCGTATCAGTGGAAGGAATCTTAATGGATCCAGCCAAAGTTAGAGATGTTCTAGAATGGCCAATACCAACAACTGTCAAAGAAATACGCAGTTTTCTTGGATTTACAGGATGGTATAGGGTCTTTATCAAAGACTATGCTTTGATTGCAGCACCTCTGACGGATCTACTGAAGAAGCAAACATCAATTGTATGGTCAACTGCCGAACAATCTAGCTTTGATAGGTTAAAGCAAAGTTTGGTATCAGCACCTATCCTGAAACTTTCGGACATCAGTTAAGGAGTTCGAAGTAGTAACTAATGCTAGCACACTTGCCTTAGGATGTGTGCTTATGCAAGAAGGTCATCCTATAGCATACTCTTCAAGGAAACTGAAGAGCCATGAGAAGAATTATGCTACCCATGACCTAGAGCTGCTAGCTGTCATCCATGCTCTCAAGCTTTGGAGACATTACGTGCTGGGTAACAAGTTTACCCTAGTAACGAATCATAAAAGTCTCAAGTGGATCTTTACTCAGAATGAACTCAACATGAGGCAACGTCGATGGATTGAAGTGCTGGAGGAGTATGATTTTGAAATCAAATACCAGCCTGGAAAGGAGAATGTAGTTGCTGATGCACTTAGTCGCAAGGCATTCCTTAATTCTCTAATCTTGCAAAATCCATCAATAGCTAGATCTCTAGCCACAAAGGTATCCATGCCAAACAACCCAATACTTGAGCTAGCTAGAGAAGAAGCATGCCATAATCCAACCTATCAGAAGATGCTAAGGGAGATCCCTATCAAGGATCAAGACCCGAAGCTACAGGCTAAGTATCAAGAATTCTCTATCAATAGTGGACTTGTCTACTGTACAACGAGATCATGTATACCGACAAGCCAGCCACTCAAGCAGAAGATACTTTGGGAAGTGATGGGACCTGAAACTGGCCGACACTGTCTATAGTACTAGCTGGACCTCATGCTCATGACACACAAACACCCTCATGGCCTTGCGGACCAGGAGCGTCAATCTAATGCTAAATGACAAACTACCCTAAAGCTTAATTCATATGTTTATAGTTTATAGTCCAATGTTTTCCTTAAACTCCTCAGAGGGAGATCCCAAAGTACATAGTCATAACGCCTCGTCATACGTATATAGGAGGAACTCCACCGACTAATAGTCGGAGCCCCACTGCAACTCTCCTACATCGCAAGGATTGGCCCCTTGATGCACTGCTAAACATATAACAAAAACAAACACAAACTCCTCTCTTTTATATTTCTCGTATTTCTAGGAGATATGCCATGTGTCTTCACTTAACAGTCCCTTAGGAGACCGGACCCTCTATCCTATGGCAAGGGATAACCTCACACTCTCAGTCGTGGGTCAAAGTCCTAAGAAAACAATTGCTATGCAGTCCAGGAGATTTTCCTTTGATACTATGAACCATGCATAGTGCAAAATGTGAATGGTTTAGTGCACAAACAAAAAGAAAATCAGCATTGCGCATCGTGCGAAACCAATGTTTCCATGATTTCCATACTAACGTTTATGTAGTGAGGAAAGACACCGAGCCTTACGCTCATGCTGCCTTTTCCTTTATTTTAAAACAACGGCCTATAGGCATGATGCAACACATAAATCAAATTTAAGATTATACTTTCATGCTCAAACTCCCCTCTCACCCTATCGTTTAATGTTTTGCATTTGTTGATAGGTGTAAGAGTGATTTTATGTGTATTTCTTTATAGAGAAAGCAATAAACATGGACATAAACATAGAAACCAGGGTAAACCGAGGCCAACCTCGTGCTCTACCTTCATTATACATTGCACAAACACTTATGTAATTTTCTAGAATTTTCCTTTTACCGTTCCCTAATTTTCTCCCATTTAAAACCCATTTTTCACCATTTTTTGTATTTTTACTCTATTTTCTTCAATAAAAAATGACTAGAAATTAAGATTGATTGTGGGCTGTGGCCCTTAGGTTCTTTGACAGCAAAATTTCAGGTTTTGTTGACATTATATCTCATATTTCCCCTTTATTTTGCAAAAAACCCCCCATTTTACCCCTTAAACGCGTGTTTTACGGGTTTTATACCATTACTTTCAGCCATATCACTTATGATTTTCTGATTTTCAGAGCACAAACTAATCAAACTCATAGCAAACAACATTATGATGCATAATCAGCCCATGGGAACAATATTTCATCAACCAAATAGCATAAAAACTCATTTTTTCTTCATAAAAATTGAATTACCGCTTAGGTTTGTGTCTCCGGATCTCGGTTTTGCTACAGGACTGCGTGTCAGCCCTCATTCAATGTCCAGCATCTTCAAAATCAGCAATCTTCATATCTTTATTGATCCGGAAGCAATCCGGTTCCAACCAGACAAGCTTTCCTCCACCATTCTTCATTTTCTTCTTGCACACAAGAACAGCCCCTTAGGGGAGAGAGAGAGAGGAGAGAGAAAGAATAAAATCAGAATTCTTCATCCAGGCCATCATTGGACGAGCGAAGGGTGGCAAAATGATCAGCAGGTAGAGGGTAGACAAGCCCCAATGTCCATTGGGTAGGTTGTATGCAACCTCCATCCTCCATCTCCCAAGATCATGGCGCAAAAATCGGCGCCTTCCTACCACGCTTTTCCCATTCTCTCTCTCTCCACGTTTTGATGCCACATATCATGTTTCATAAAAAACTTGGGCTCCCAAAGGTCATGCCCACTTTGGCCAAAAATAAGTCCACCTCTTCGCATCTTGACCGGTTTCTTGGCCATTTCCTCGTCCAGGCTCCAAATCGAGCTCTGAAAAATCCTGGGCATCCGGTTTCACATCCCGCATTGGCTGACAACTTCTGACAACCCACACGGCAGTCTGAAAAAATATCAAAAATCAACAAGTGTCACTCGGGCGCCTTTTAAGAGTCAAATTTCACTTGGTGCTTAAAATCGTCCTAGCTGGAGCCGCCGCCTTCGATGTTAAATATTTTTCCCCTAAATTTTGGATTTTTTGGCAAATTTTAAGTACGTTCCGAGCTCAAAAATCTGCTCTCATTGGCAACCACGGGATAGGGCGACTCAGCCCGTTGAATCCCACAGTAGATCTGCACAAAACAACCAAAGGAAGCATCAAGCTGATACAAAATAGATACACTAAACACAGTATAATGCTCACCCTACCCCCTGACAAAACCAAGGTATGACATACACAAGGAGTAGGTCTAGCATAATCTAATAGAAGGTCCGAAGCGAGTCACTAATTGAGTGCTCCAACACGGCCAAACTAAAAAGAACTATCAAAGAGGTTGCCCTAAGTGGTGGTCTGAACTACCTACCTAACTAATGACAACCCAACCAGAAGCTCCTACTAGGCGAGGACTCCTATAGCCTAATCAAGAAGTAGTTTCTTTCAGCACATTTCTTCTTTTAGTTTTTATTTTATTTTTTCCATATTCGGGCATGTAAAAAGGAGGGAGCTGAGCGTAGTGACCCAAGGAGAACAGGGCATCGGCCTTAGGTCCTGTTTCGGTACCCAAGAACCTACCAAGCCCTCGCAAGGTGACACTTAATCCTTTTCTGACGCTCACTTTTATTTTCACTCCAACCTTCCTTACTTTCTTCTTTTCTAACAAGATGCCACCCCTAGGAAGACAAGGCATCGGCCTCGGGTCTAACTCGTCCCCAGGAACCTACCAGGCCTTCGCAAGGCAGTGATCAACTGCTTATAAGTTTTCCTTTCTTCTCTTTTCTATTTGGATAGGGGGTTAGAACCCCTTTTTACACACCTTTGTATATATTTATTTTCTTTTGGGATATTCAGGGTTTTTTATCATCATCATTATCATTTTTCTTTTGCAAGCTTCTCTAACTGCCTCACAACTAACAAGAACTTCCTAGAACGGCTACCTAGCAGGCTAGCAGAATAGGATCACTAGGACTACTTTTTGAAACAGGTCTTTTGATGCCTGACAATGTCTTTACAGGAGGCAACAACTACTCAAACCTCCCTCAAACATACTGAACCTAAACCTGGGACTTCATGCCTTGGACTCCGGTCCCCCAACAAAAAAAGAAAATCCCCTACAAGTACACAGATACATATAGCATAAAACACGGTACTCATAAAGGAGAGATATCACCTAGATAGGGCCACAAGAAGCTTCCGCACAACAAAAGGCTCCTTCCAAGCTCTTCTTCAAACCTGTCTAGCATAGAACTAAAATAAGAAACCATTAACCGCAAGTGCACTAAATAGACAACTGGCCCTCTTGGCCTAATGAAATAAAGCACTTCACTACAAAACTTGATCGGCCCTCTTGGCCTAATGAAACAAAACATTCAAAACCTCGCAAAACGAGCCCTCTTGGCCTAAGGAGATCAAACAGAATAGTACCTACACATCCCTCCCCGAAATAGCACAAATATACAATAACATGCTTCTTTCTAAGGAGGAAAAGCACAAGGCTCGCAGCCCTAAACTAAATGCATAAGGTTATGACCCATCCCTCCTGTATATACATCAAGAGGTGTACGCATAACATGTTGTCTAATTAGCCTATGGGTCCAGGATAATAACGGTAGATTGGTCTCGGCTACTCTTTGCATCACCCATATCAACCATCGTCTGCCATATATAGCATGCTCTGATAACATTCCCCACAAGCGACCGGATCATGTTTCATCATTGATCACAATATCCAAACTAGGACCACAGTTAAAGAACAGGTCTTCTTCATAAGCAAGATTTGCCAGTGAATCCGCAAACTGATTCCAGTAACGTGGAATCAGCTGAAAAGACACTCTCTCAAACTCCTCAAGTAGGGTCATCGTAGTTCAATGATACATACAAAGAATGGGATTCCTCACTGTGTATGTCCCATCTATCTAATTCAGGATCAACTGGGAATCCCCTTTTACTATAAGAACTTGCTGAATACCACCTTGTTTGGCAATATGCAGTCCCATAATCAAGGCTTTATACTCCGCCATATTGTTAGTGAATCCTACCCCGAGATAAGCAGCTAACTTCATCGTAACAGGGATCTCGGATTACTACTCCAACACTCCCTTTTCTATTAGGGCCCCTGGACGCTCCGTAAAAATATAATGTGTATGTCCACAATGGGTTTACATAGCCTGCCACCATCACGAACTCCTCTATTCGTAATTATGGTAATCAAAGTTTAGCATGTTGAGAGGATGAACTGACGGCTCCATCCCACCTTCTTCATTGAACTCAACAGGGATACTTGTCAATAGTCGTAAGTAGTGATGGCAGAAGACTTTAATCTCCCACACAAAGGTTCCGTCTTCTTGCTCAATCACTTTGTATCCTTTGCTCCACCAGATGCGTTTCCCCTGAAGGCATCTCTGCTCCATATATGGGTGCTCCAAATAAGGAATTAACCACCCCATCAACTAGCTTTAAGCTCTTTTGCAGGTCTCAAATCATCCCCAGCATGGACCTGCAATGCATTTTCTTTGTATTAGCATACTTAGAAATAATAATGTTTAATCTTATTAAGATTAACCTTATTTTTAAACTCTACTCCCTGTAGATCAGCTAATAGAGCGGTAGTCCTATTTTTCCCTATCCTAACAATCTTGTAGGGGCCATCCCATTTAGGTTCCAGCTTCCCTGGAAACAGCTCCATATGTGCATCATAATATAGAACTAATTGCCCTTTTTTAAAGTATACTTCTTTGCTTTAAGGTCATGCAACTGCTTCATCGGACGTTTAGCTACCTCCTGGTGTAATAAGCTCTGCAATTTCAACTCATCCAGATGGGCTATGGTCATAAAACGTTCAAAAAGGGAATCCTCATGTCCCAAAGAGTGGTTAATTGCAAACCGTATGGTTGGCAACTCAATTTCGAGGGGTAACACACACTCTTCCCCATAAACCAATTTAAATGGAGTATGGCCGGTAGCTCGCTTGAACGTTGTATTATACGCCCATACTGTCACATACAACTTCCTGTCCCAATCTCGTTTCTTCTCAAAGACTATTTTAGACAAGATACCCACAAGCTACTTATTAGTACTTTCGACTTGTCCATTTGCTTGTGGATTATAAGGGGTCATTTTATTAGGCTTGATTTGCCAAGCTTCAGTCAAGCTTTTGATCACTTTGTTCAAAAAATGGGTTCCACGGTCCAACACTAATTCTTTTGGGGGACCGAAACAGCAGATAATCTGCTCTAAAATGAAACTTGCAGTCTCTTTTGCATTGTCATGCCTCGTCGCCCACGCTTCTGACCATTTTGTAAAATAATCAGTAGTAGCTACTATAATATACCTCTTCTGAGTAGTAGACGATGGGGTAATAGGACCCAGAAAGTCAATGCCCCACTTCTCAAATGGAAGGATAGCCATGATAAGTGTAAGTAGGCGTTTCCTATTCTCTCAACTGTCATGTCTTTGACAGGTATCGCATCTCTTAACATACTCAAAGGAATCTTGGAAGATGGACGGCCACCAATATCCAGCTCTTAACGCTTTCTGTGCTGTCAACTGTCCCGCGAACTGCCCTCCACATGCAAAGTCATGGCACTCTTCTAAGATAAAAGGAACCTCATCAGGCATCACACATCGGCGATAGATATCATCAACACCCTGCCGATATAGTGTCCCTGCGATCAAAGAAAACTTCAAAGCCTGTTGCTTGATTTTCCTCTTTTTTGGCTTTGATAAACCAGCTCCAGTCTCCCCGGTTGATAGATAATGCGTAATAGTAGCATACCAAGATGGGATAGAAGCTGTATCAATTTTAAACATTTCTTCAATATCACTTACTTCAGCCAAAGTCTCTTTCGGCTCCCTGAAATCCACAAGGCATTTCATAATACCGTGCAACCTCTGTGGCTTACTCTTAATCTCATAATCGAACTCCTACAAAGTGATTAACCACTTTGCCAAATGATCAGGCAGTTGCAGCTTGTTCATAAGCAATCTAAGCCCTTCCGCCTTCATATAGAACACTACCTTTTCATAGAGGATGTAGTGCCTGAATTTCTTAGTCCCAAAGACCATCGCAAGACACAACTTCTCCATGTAGGTATAGTTAATCTCTGAAATGCCCAGTTTTCAACTAGCAAAAGCTATCGGATGGTACCACTTGTCCTCCCAGATTTGTGCTAAGCAGCAGCTTATTCTATGCATGGTGGCTACTGAAAATATATAGAACACATCGCCTCTTTTAGGTGCTTTTAAAACATGTGCTTTTACTAGCTCCTATTTCACATCCTCGAAAGCTACCTTACAAGGGTTGCTCCATTCAAATAGACAGCTAAAGGATAATAAATTCATTAGTGGCAACGTCCTTTCTGCCAAGGCATTTATAAACCTCCGATAGTACCCTATCGATGACACAAAGCTATGAACCTCTTTCGGAGTGCGTGGTGGACTCATAGCAACTATGACCTTGATCTTTTCAGGGTCGGTTGTGATCTCTACTGAACTGACCACATGACCTAGCAATAACCCTGACCATTTTGTAAAATAATCATTGGCTACTATAATATACCTCTTCTGAGTAGTAGACGACGGGGTAATAGGACCCACAAAGACAATGCCCCACTTCTCAAATGGAAGGATAGCCATGATAGGCGTAAGTGGGCGTTTCCTATTCTCTCGACTGTCATGTCTTTGACAGGTATCGCATCTCTTAACATACTCAAAGGAATCTTGGAAGATGGACAGCCACCAATATCCAGCTCTTAACGCTTTCTGTGCTGTCAATTGTCCCGCGAAGTGCCCTCCACATGCACAATCATGGCACTCTTCTAAGATAAAAGGAACCTCGTCAGGCATCACACATCAGTGATAGATATCATCAACACCCTGCCGATATAGTGTCCCTGCGATCAAAGAAAACTTCAAACCTGTTGCTTGATTTTCCTCTTTTCTGACTTTGATAAACTAGCTCCAATCTCCCCGGTTGATAGATAATGCGTAATAGTAGCATACCAAGATGGGATAGAAGCTGTATCAATTTTAAACATTTCTTCAATATCACTTCCTTCAGCCAAAGTCTCTTTCGGCTCCCCGAAATCCACAAGGCATTTCACAATACCCTGCAACCTCGGTGGCTTACTCTTAATCTCATAATCGAACTCCTACAAAGTGATTAACCATTTTGCCAAACGATCAGGCAGTTGCAGCTTGTTCATAAGCAATCTAAGCCCTTCCGCCTTCGTATAGAACACTACCTTTTCATAGAGGATGTAGTGCCTGAATTTCTTAGTCCCAAAGACCATCGCAAGACACAACTTCTCCATGTAGGTATAGTTAATCTCTGAAATGCCCAGTTTTCAACTAGCAAAAGCTATCGGATGATACCACTTGTCCTCCCAGATTTGGGCTAAGTAGCAACTTATATTATGCATGGTGGCTGCTAAAAATATATGGAACACCTCGCCTCTTTTAGGTGCTTTTAAAACGTGTGCTTTTACTAGCTCCTATTTTACATCCTCGAAAGCTACCTTACAAGGGTTGCTCCATTCAAATAGACAGCTAAAGGATAATAAATTCATTAGTGGCAACGTCCTTTCTGCCAAGGCATTTATAAACCTTTGATAGTACCCTATCGATGACACAAAGCTATGAACCTCTTTCGGAGTGCGTGGTGGACTCATAGCAACTATGACCTTGATCTTTTCAGGGTCGGTTGTGATCTCTACTAAACTGACCACATGACCTAGCAATAACCCTGACCATTTTGTAAAATAGTCAATGGCTACTATAATATACCTCTTTTGAGTAGTAGACGACGGGGTAATAGGACCCACAAAGTCAATGCCCCACTTCTCAAATGGAATGCCATGATAGGCATAAGTGGGTGTTTCCTATTCTCTCGATTGTCATGTCTTTGACAGGTATCGCATCTCTTAACATACTCAAAGGAATCTTGGAAGATGGACGGCCACCAATATCCAGCTCTTAACGCTTTCTGTGCTGTCAACTGTCCCGCGAACTGCCCTCCACATGCACAATCATGGCACTCTTCTAAGATAAAAGGAACCTCGTCAGGCATCACACATCGGCGATAGATATCATCAACACCCTGCCGATATAGTGTCCCTGCGATCAAAGAAAACTTCAAAGCCTGTTGCTTGATTTTCCTCTTTTCTGACTTTGATAAACCAGCTCCAGTCTCCCCGGTTGATAGATAATGCGTAATAGTAGCATACCAAGATGGGATAGAAGCTGTATCAATTTTAAACATTTCTTCAATATCACTTCCTTCAGCCAAAGTCTCTTTCGGCTCCCCGAAATCCACAAGGCATTTCACAATACCCTGCAACCTCGGTGGCTTACTCTTAATCTCATAATCGAACTCCTACAAAGTGATTAACCACTTTGCCAAACGATCAGGCAGTTGCAGCTTGTTCATAAGCAATCTAAGCCCTTCCGCCTTCGTATAGAACACTACCTTTTCATAGAGGATGTAGTGCCTGAATTTCTTAGTCCCAAAGACCATTGCAAGACACAACTTCTCCATGTAGGCATAGTTAATCTCTGAAATGCCCAATTTTCGACTAGCAAAAGCTATTGGGTGATACCACTTGTCCTCCCAGATTTGGGCTAACCAGCAGCTTATACTATGCATGGTGGCTGCTGAAAATATATAGAACACCTCGCCTCTTTTAGGTGATTTTAAAATGGGTGCTTTTTCTAGCTCCTATTTCACATCCTCGAAAGCTACCTTACAAGGGTTGCTCCCTTCAAATAGACAGCTAAAGGATAATAAATTCATTAGTGGCAACGTCCTTTTTGCCAAGGCATTTATAAACCTCCGATAGTACCCTATCGATGACAAAAAGCTATGAACCTCTTTCGGAGTGTGTGGTGGACTCATAGCAACTATGACCTTGATCTTTTCAGGGTCGGTTGTGATCTCTACTAAACTGACCACATGACCTAGCAATAACCCATAAGGAACTCCAAAGACACACTTCCGTGGGTTAAGAGCGATGCAAAATTGTCTATAGGCTCAAAACACCTTCTTAAAATAACCAACATCCTTTCCCTTACAGTGGCTGCCCCCAAGTCATCAATAAATACTTTCAACTCATCTGGGGAGATGTCACCAAAGATCTTGTCTGGTGTTTGTTGCCATGATCCAGGTGCATTGCTCAAACCAAAGGCCATCACATGGTACACAAAAGTACCAAAGACAGTAATAAAAGTTGTTTTCAACTTGTCCTCTTCTGCAATTGCCATCTGGTTGTATCTTGCAAAGCAATCCATGAACGAATATATTTCCCTACTCGCTAATTGATCCAAAATTTGGTGAATAAATGGCAACAGGTAGTAATCCTTAACCATCTGCTTATTCAGCTCTCTAAAATCTACACATAATCGGATCTGGTTATTTTTCTTCTTCATGATAACTACTGGTGAACACCATTCTGTGTGTTGAACAGGGAAAATCAAACCAGCTTTCCGTAACTTTTGTAACTCCTCAAACAACCTGTCCCTTAATTCAAAAGGCATACACCTTACTTTTTGACGCACAGGACGACTGCCTTCTTTTATAGGAATAGTATGAACAGTCAGGCTGGGAGGAATACCTCTCAGCTCCCAAGAAAAGATGTCGCGGAATTCTTGAATCAAGGACACATAGTCCTCCCTTTCTGCTGAACTGAGCATGGAACCTAATTTAATTGGCCGCGAATCATTTCGCGTGCCAAGGTCCAACTCAATCACATCCGCGTCTCTTATCCTATCTTGCGGCTCTATCGGCTCATTTAGAGTCATCTGATAGATATCCTCTATAGTGGACCCCTCTTTAGATTCATCACTGGATGATGTCTCACTACCAGATGGATCATCTGCTATCTCTAATTCAGTAGAAGATAAAGGAGCTCTCTCACTTTGAGGAGACTCAAGGTAAGCATCGACTACTACTCGATTAGCACCTCTACCTAGAACCACTCGACCGGCGGGTATATCGACTTGACAATCTGTTCGTAAGATCCAAGGCCTACCTAGCAAGACTCGATAGCTAGGACGTCCTGCAAATCTGATTACCCTAAAGTCCAAGAAGCATTCTACACTTGCCACTGTAACGTGGACTTTAGTAATGCAACCTTTTGGTTGTCTCAAACTATCATCAGCCATTCTAAGAAGGGTGGAGCTATCTTTTTGGATGCCTAGACCTAGCCTCTCTATCAACTCTGAACTCATGATATTGACAGAGGATCCAATGTCTACAATAGCATGTTCCACCAATATTCCATCCACATAAGCTGGAACCCTAGGGCAGTTCTTCTCAGCATGATCAAACCAATCTTCCCCTACTCGTGCTATGCCCAAAGGTTCTACAATATACCCAATACGCAGGATCTTATATTCCTTGCGTACTCTTGGAGATAATTTGATCAACTGTAGAAGGTTTACGTCTAGTTTGACTTCGCAAAGAGAACTTGCTAAATCAAAGTCATGATAGTTAGCCAAAGCTCTCTTTTCTCGCCAAACCATTCTTTCTTTTGGTCTCTGGACTGGTTTTGGTGCTTCCTTCTTAGCTCTTTCCTTCTTTCTTGGCACTTCTTCATCCTTTTTAGGATCGACTTTCTTGTCAACCGGCCTTAGCGGTCCACCTTCCATGCTAGGACTCTGGACTTGCGTCCCCTTATCCCCTTGTTTAGGGTTTCTCTCAACCGGTTTTGCATTATCTTTGTCAACCTCTTTAGCCTTTTGGCCTCTTGTCACGGCTCTTAAGTTAGAGATTTCAGCATCATTGACTCGTACAGCCTCAATAAGGTTGACTCCATTGCCTTGTGGCAACTCTTCTACAGTGGTCTTTTCCCTTTGCAATATTTGTCTTGGTGCATCATTCTGCTGCAAGTTATTTCCTTGCGTGCTATGATTCACAGGACCTGGCTGTTTACTCCCTTGTTGGACAGAACTAATCTTACTCCAACAGGTAGCAGCTAAATGGCCCGACTTCCCACAAATATCACATTTAACATTTGGACAGTTTCTAGGGAAATAATGTCCACCACACCACTTACATCTGAATCTTAAGGGTCCACCCTCTTCAGGGCGTCGACTCCCTATCAGATTCTGCAGCTTCTTCAAGAAATTGACATCAACATCTATTTGTCGATATTGTTCGGAAATCATGTCGGTATAATACTTCATCATATCCTTAACTTTGCCAACGACATTAGATGCACTCGACTCTTAGCCTCGATCGTCTACTCGTTGTTCCATTGGCCTAACAATTTGATTTGGCATTGGTTGTTGACCCACAGGAACAACATTAGGATTCGAAACTTGGCCTCCAACATTTGGTGGAGCCAACTGACTTGCCATAGGCATAGTTACATTGGGAGGAGCTGGCAGCAAATGTATATTCTGAACTATGCTTCCTCTCCTATGAGGGTTACTCATAGGCATCCCTTGACTTCCATCCATCAATGGTAGATTGCCTCCAGGTACTAAACCTACATTAACATTCATTCGAGAGGAGTAGGCCGTTTGTAATTGTGCTTCTACTCCCTCTGCCCATGTAATATCGGTGTCTATATCTGCCAAAGCCACACTGCTCAATTGTACTTGGATATTAAAATCCAACCCATGCAAGAAGTATTGCAATTGGGCAGTCGCGGTGGAATAGGAATGTAAGTTTATAACTTACGAAACACCTCCTTAAGCTTCTTGGCATATGCTTTCACATTCTCATGAGGTCTTGGCGTGTTACATTCAAGACACGCAACCAATATTGGCCACCTCTTTCAGGGGCATATTCTCCTCGGAAAGCTACATAGAATTGATCAATTGTGGTTATGGTCCCAGACTCTATGCTGTGATACCATATTGCAGCCCTTCCTTTTAACGTCATATTAAAGAACATCATGAGATGTCCCTCATCTTGGATGCGATAATTGAACATTAATCTTTGGAATTCACAAATGTGAAATTATGCATCCTCTTCAGCTAACCCATTAAAAATAGGCAAGGGAATTCCTAAAGCTGGTAAATCCGGCGTGCCTGTGCAGGAATTGCAATGGGTTGTGCCATGGCGACAATCGGATTAGCAATGGGAGTTTGAACTGACAAAATCACACCCACACTTGAAGTGGGTAGACTTGATGGAAGAGAGAAAGAGCTTGCACTTCTTCCTGCACCTGACGGACTATGTGGAGCACTTGGGTTACTAAGACCACTGCCTCTTATATGTACCGGGCTACTCCTTTGAGGAGAATAACGACTTATGATCTCTAACCACCGTCTAACCCTCTTAGCACGTTCTGCTTTTTGTATTTCGGCTTGACGGTCCTTGTCAGAGGACATAAACCAATTTTCTTTTGGTTCCTAGAAACCCTAGATTCGAGAACCACCACTTATTGGTAGCTCCCGGCAGACGCACCATTGATGGGACCTAAAACGGGCCAGAACTGGCTATAGCACTAGCCGAACCTCATGCTCATGACACACAAACACCCTCACGGCCTCACGAACCAAGAGCCTCAATCTAATGCTAAAGGACAAACTGCCCTAAAGCTTAATTCATGCGTTTATAGTTTATAGTCCAACATTTCCCTTAAACTCCTCAGAGGGAGATCCCAAAGTACATAGGCATAATGCCTCGTCACACGTACATAAGAGACACTCCACCGACTAATAGTCGAAGCCCCACTGCAGCTCTCCTACATCGTAGGGATTGGCCCCTTGATGTGCTGCAAAACATATAACACAAACAAACACAAACTCCTCTCTTTTATATTTCTCGTATTTCCAGGAGATATACCATGTGTTTTCACTTAACAGTCCCTTAGGAGACCGACCCTCTATCCTACGGCAAGGGATAACCTCACACCCTCAGTCGTGGGTCAAAGTCCTAAGAAAACAATTGCTATGCAGTCCAGGAGATTTTTCTTTGATACCATGAACCATGCATAGTGCAAAATGTGAATGGTTTAGTGCACAAAAAAAAAGAAAATTAGCATTGTGCATCGTGCGAAACCAATCTTTCCATGATTTCCATACTAACGTTTATGTAGTGAGGAAAGACACCGAGCCTTACGCTCATGCTGCCTTTTCCTTTATTTTAAAACAACGGCCTATAGGCATGATGCAACACATAAATCAAATTTAAGATTATACTTTGATGCTCAAACTCCCCTCTCACCCTATTGTTTAATATAGGCATGATGCAACACATAAATCAAATTTAAGATTATACTTTGATGCTCAAACTCCCCTCTCACCCTATTGTTTAATGTTTTGCATTCGTTGATAGGTGTAAGAGTGATTTTATGTGTATTTCTTTATAGAGAAAGCGATAAACACGGATATAAACATAGAAATGAGGGTAAACCGAGGCCAACCTCGTGCTCTACCTTCATTATACATTGCACAAACACTTATGTAATTTTCTCGAATTTTCCTTTTACCGTTTCCTAATTTTCTCCCATTTAAAACCCATTTTTCACAATTTTTTGGTATTTTTTCTCTATTTTCTTCAATAAAAAATGACTAGAAATTAAGATTGATTGTGGGTTATGGCCCTTAGGTTCTTTGATAGCAAAATTTTAGGTTTTGTTGACATTATATCTCATATTTCCCCTTTATTTTGCAAAAAACCCCCCATTTTACCCCTTAAACGCGTGTTTTACGGGTTTTATACCATTAATTTCAGCCATATCACTTATGATTTTCTGATTTTCAGAGCATAAACTGATCAAACTCATAGCAAACAACATTATGATGCATAATCAGCCCATGGGAACAATATTTCATCAACCAAATAGCATAAAAACTCATTTTTTCTTCATAAAAATTGAATTACCGCTTAGGCTTTGTGTCTCGGGATCTCGGTTTTGCTACAGGACTGCATGTCAGCCCTCATTCAATGTCCAGCATCTTCAAAATCAGCAATCTTCATTGATCCGGAAGCGATCCGGTTCCAACCGGACAAGCTTTCCTCCACCATTCTTCATTTTCTTCTTGCACACAAGAACAACCCCTTAGGGAAGAGAGAGAGAGGAGAGAGAAAGACTAAAATTAGAATTCTTCATCCAGGCCATCATTGGACGAGTGAAGGGCGGCGAAATGATCAGCATGCAAAGGGTAGACAAGCCACAATGTCCATTGGATAGGTTGTATGCAACCTCCATCCTCCATCTCCCAAGATCATGGCGCAAACATCGGCGCCTTCCTGCCACGCTTTTCCCATCCTCTCTCTCTCTCCAAGTTTTGATGCCACATTTTATGTTTCATAAAAAACTTGGGCTCCCAAAGGTCATGCCCACTTTGGCAAAAAATAAGTCCACCTCTTCGCATCTTGACCGATTCCTTGGCCATTTCCTTGTCCGAGCTCCAAATCGAGCTCTGAAAAATCCTAGCCGTCCGGCTTGATATCCCGCATTGATTGGCAACTTTTGACAACCCGCACGACAGTCTAAAAAATTATCAAAAATCAACAAGTGTCACTCGGGTGCCTTTTAAGAGTCAAATTTTACTTGGTGCTTAAAATCGTCCTAGCTGGAGCCGCCGCCTTTGATGTTAAATATTTTTCCCCTAAATTCTAGATTTTTTGGCAAATTTTAGGCACATCCCGAGCTCAAAACTCCACTCTCAGGAAGCTCATGATTCCCCTTTCTCAGGACATATTGGCTATGCCAAGACCCTCAATGCAGTCATGAAAAGCTACTATTGGGGCAGGCTTAAAGGTGACGTTCTCAAATATGTCACTGAGTGTTTGTCTTGTGAACGTATTAAAGCCAAACATGTCAAAATGCCAAGAAAGTTGCAACCACTTGACATTCCCCAAATGAAATGGTAATTCATCAGTATGGACTTTGTTGTTGGCCTACCCCAAGTTCAGGGAGGATACAACTCCATTATGGTTGTGGTTGATATGCTTACTAAGGTTGCACACCTTATTCCTATTAAGACAAACTATAAAGTCTCAGACATTGCAAGGTTGTTCATCAAGGAGATATTCAAGCTACATGGGTTGCCCAGAAGAATCATTAGTGATCATGATTCCCTCTTCACATCACACTTCTGGAGAGCTATCTTCGAAGCCATTGGGACTCAACTCTGTTTTAGTACAGCTTACCATCCCCACACCGATGGTCAAACAGAGCGAGTCAACCAAGTCATCGAGGATATGCTAAGGGCACACTACTACCGTGAACCAAAAAGGTGGATTCAATACTTGCCACTGGTTGAGTTTGCCTACAATGCTTCTTACCAACAAAGTATTCAGATGACCCCTTTTCAAGCATTGTATGGGCGTGACTGTCAAAGCCCTTTAAACTTCTCGGATCCAACCTTGAAGGTTGAAGCCTCAAGGCAGATGCTGGAAGATATGGATGACCAAATGAAGTCAATAAGACAGGACATCCAAGCCGCCAAGGATAGACAGAAGGCATATGCAGATTTGAAACATCAGGATAGAACCCTCAAGGAAGGAGACATGGTCTTCATTCGCGTATGCCCAAAGAAGAGTTTCCTATCCTTAGGAGATTGCAAGAAGCTAAGTCCAAGGTATAGTGGACCATACAAGATCCTCAAGTGCCTAGGACCCAATGCTTATAGACTGCAACTCCCTGAGAACCTAAAGGTTCATAATGTATTCCACATCAGCCTACTGAAGAAGTATGTACCTAATCCTAGCCATGTACTTGATGACCAACAAGTTGTAATGCCTAGCCAAGGAGTCCTTGAGCTACGACTTGACAGGATCTTAGATATTAGGGAGAGACAATTGAGATCTAGAACCTTGAGAGAATGCATCGTCCAGTGGAAAGATTATCCCGAGGAGGATGCCACTTGGATGGATGAAAGCATTCTCAAGTAACAATACCCCCAGTTCTTCTCGAGATGAGGACATCTCGATTCCTCCAAGGGGAAGAGAATGTAATATTCCCGCTCAAAAATATTACTAAACGTGACTCCCCACATGCCGCATAATACCTGTACAAGGTTATCTCCCGCATCGTAATTACCGACAGCTTAATCCATACCCCGCACGCGCAAAGATGAGGCCTCCGCATTGTGAAATCGAGCCCGGGGGTTCAAAACTGCATAACTGCGGGGAAACACCCTTTTGGAAGGGGGAAAAATTGATAATGATGCAAATTAAGAAAAAAAATTAATTCCCCCAACCATGCATGGCTGGAGGGAAGGGAATGGGAGAAGGAGGTGATGTGGTGAAGTTGGTGTATGGGGGAAGAGCCATGCACCAGCCACGTGGTGGCTTCCCTCTCCACCCCTTAAGCTATAAAAACCCCCCCTTAGCTTTGGATTGGAAGGAGGGAGGAGCAGAAGAACGGTGCCGTGCTGAGGGAGAGGAGAGAGAGAGTGGAGGCCGCCATCGCCATCCCCAAGCTAGGAAGCTACCGCCATTTTGACTCCTGCTGCCGCCACACAGATTTGCTCTGCCACTTATCATCAACGCCACCATCCGATTCGTCATCCTCATCACCTCCCTCTTCTAGATTCCCTCTCCATGTAAGCTCTAATTCAGAGCATAGAAGCTTCCTTGAAAGCTTCCATAAGGGGGCTTCCTTAAGCCCTGTTTTTGCGTGGCCATCCCGATTTTAAAAAACCGACTCGTAAAGCTCAAGTTCCTATGCGAAGAGGAGCTATCGATCTACGGTAGTCTCGGAGAGCGAGAGTAGAGGCTAGAAGGAATCTGCGGGGTTCAAGTCATCAACGATGGCTCCCAAGAAGTCGCAAGGCGCACCCGCGGGAGGCTCTTCCCCTAACATTCATGTGGATATCACCGTGGATCCACAAATCCAGGTTCCACGAATTTATTTTCCACATAAAGAAATGCTTTAAAGCAATTATGCATGTTTCTAATTCACCTAGCATAGGGATAATGCATTTCTCGCTTATCGTTAGTTCAAGTAATAGTGATAAAAGTACATTTGATAAATTATCTCTTTGAACGATAGATAAGGAATGATGCATGTCACGCAATTGGATCATTTGCATTTCCAAAGTTGTCCGTCTTAGGAGATTAGCTACATGTTGCTATTTTGGTGAATTTCCAAAGTAATGAGTCTAAACGCCTATTACTTAGGGCAAAGGAATGAAATTGTTAAGTGCATTTTTGACCGGACATTGAAGGAATAAGCGTATGTCGCATTTTAGGCAATATCTTCCTTCTAATGATTCATGAGGAAAAGTTGTTAATACCCGTAGGATGTTACCTGAAAAGAAATAGCAGAGCACGAAAATGATTCTACGGACTTGCACGTGGCATGTGCTTGCAAAATGGAATAAGCCAACACTAGTCCTACAATATTCACTTTGCATGAACTTCATTAACTACGTTGTAGTTAGGAAAGGGTTGCATGTTGCACATTCGTCGTGCGTAAATTTTAATTCATCGAGTGGCATTTAGAAAGGATTGTATGGCTTATCAAAGCATGAAACTCAAATGCCTAGACAAAAAGGTTGTAGGCATGATTCTTTGATGTAAGTCCTAGTAGGTCCTATGAAAGTTATTCTGCAAATTATCACGCGTTTTGACTTTTAGCAAGAAAAGATAGGGTTATTGTGAATCTAGTGGTACGTAGAAGCAATGAATCGCACGTTTACATGTATTGTGACATTTTGCAACTATTTTTCTCTTTTAGATCAAGTTTATCATCTCTAGGAAAGGCTCGTCCTTGTCATAAGACAAGTAGACCGAATTATCTAAATCACCTAACCCACAAGGGATTCATATAGGCATGGTTCAATGGATACGATAAATACCCCAAGTGCTAACTAGGGTTTAGCACATTAAGGATTCGGCCTAGTTTCGCACTTGTTTCCAAGTCAAAACCCTCAAACCCAAAGGTCCTACCCACATTCACGGAATGTTTGGGTCAATTGGACGCTCATGCAAATAACAATCTAGGGTCTCTACCCTAAGGATCGACCGACTTAATGTTAAAACTCGGTTTGAGTTTGGAATCCCTAGGACGGCCTAGTGCAATTTGGATTGGGTTGGGTAAGAAGACACCCTAAACCCTGCTTCTTGTCTAAATATAATTCATTGACCAGGAAACGTTGTTCAATGGGTGAAATGATCCCATGGAATAGATGCAACACTTGTGCAACAAGTTGCAACGTCGCATGGCCTTGTGGTTTGATCACAAGAGAGTTTTGCCATTCCTTGGAATGAGGTTGGTAGGTTTTCGTGCAAGTTTAACTTGCAAGAGGATGAGTAGTCATCTTGCTACATCACGTTTCTTGGGGAAAATTGCTAAGTTAAGGGAAGTTATGTATTTGCTTGGAAGCAAAGGATCAATCAAGTTAGAGCGACATGGTCGCTGGGACTTACTGTTAATTTATGAAACCTAAGGTGTTGGTTAAGTTGGGTTGATAGGGTATGACCCTAACCCAAGGACAAAAGGGTGAAAAAATAGACCCTTGGGGATCTTGCCAAGTTGCAGTTGATCCCGGATCGAATTATGCTGGATGCATTCGGAGATAAGGATTCACTCCTTAGCAGTTGGCCAAATAAACGACCACGGGATTGATTGTGCTTGTAATTGTTTAGGAGCACTGTTTGCATTGTTTTCTCAAGGAACTAAAAGATAAAAAGTTAATTAATGCTTCAGATTGAATGCCTGAAGGGAGAGGCAGCATCAATTACCCCTGACTATCCGCCTGACCCTAACCAAGGGGGTTGTTAGCTGTGCCAGGAACGTGGACCGAACCCGTTGCGAGAGGTTTCTCCGTTGGGTGCTACTTGGAGCAGGAGGACACTTGGGTGCCAAGGGGGGCTCTGGCCTTCCAGGCCCTGCACAAGAGGCAACGCGACTCGGGATTGGATCTCGAGGCCGGCATACTAGTTTATGGGCAGAATCTTGGATTAGCAATCCCTGTGGATTGTTGGATAGCCTCCGGGCGGATTATGGATTGCCTTCGGGAAGATTATGGATTAGCCTATGGGCTGGACTTTATGGATGTATTCCAAAGATAAATAAGATAACCTATTGAAAAGGAACTTGTTTGACATTGTTTTTCCATGTCAAGTGTTAAGATTACGTGAAGAAACCAATGTCTAACTGGCTAATTAAGGAAGCTGCTTGATGCATGTCCAACTAAATGTGGTAGGTAATTAGAAAACTAAAGTAACCCTGAGGAAAGTGCGGTAAATGTGGCCATGGGTCCATCCTATGGATGGGTGGTCCTGGTTGGCCAAAAACTTTTCTCAATGAAATGGACAGTAGGGAACTTTGCTCAAAGGAAACAAACAGCAAGGAACGTTGACCTAAAATCTAGGTTACTAGAACCCAATTTATGTTGCTTTAGGGGAACGGAATGGGACTATGCCTTAAGGGCAGAGAGGTCGAGCTTTGCATCCCTCTCGTTTCCCATTCTCCTTGAACCAAGTGCAGCATGAATCTGCTTTGACCCTAACGTTTCTGCATAAAGTAGTTCGCCTGGAGTTCAATGCTAGCTGCCGTTCTAGGAGTTTGACCACTAGGAAAACCTTGATTGAGGTGGGTCCTAAGTGGGAACAGCCAGAATACTTCCGCTACGTGGAAAACTCGGAAAGACCTAGATCGCAAACCCTGTAACATTCCATGGGGGTACCGGGCGGAGCTTTCTAGACCCTCTTTTCGATGGGCTACTAAGACGTGTCCTACAAGCAACAGGTGGACACGTTACAAGAAAAGATCACACTCTCAGAATCCCCATAAGAAGAACTCAATCCACCTTCAAAGAAAACATAGAACTACAAAGGGTGGAGGAGGAATCAAAGAGACTAGAAGAAGAGCACAGGAAAATGCCAAAAAAGGAGGAAGAACAACTAAGGAAAAAGGGAGGAGGAGATTACTCTAATGAAGATGGAATCAAAGATTTAGCCTACAAGCTGGCACATCGCTGCAACATGGACTCCATGCCACAACACCCAAGCCTAACACTGGCTTAGGAGTAGAGGAGCAACGTGCTCCACTAATCTCAACTCATTGAACCTCCAAGAGCTCTCCTTGCTAGGGCTTGGGGAGCCGAAAAAAAAAAGTAGTCGCCTCAACAAGAGCCACTGGAGCTGGCCCCAGTCCAGGAAGAAGGGCGTGACTCTGAATCAGGTCAACAAAAGAAACAATGAGTACAAGAACTAAGCCCCCTCTATGGCCACAAGAAGTACAGTCAAAAGATAAAAAGGCTCTGTGCCAAGCCATGCATTCCTTGGTAAAACTCTTAGGCTCCCTTGAAATGTAACTACTGTAGAGTATCAGGATGATGTCTAGCATGCCCCCTCCCAATGCATCTCCAAAAAAAAAACAAGGAGAGAAAAAGAAAAAGAAAAAGAGAAAGAAAAGAGAAAGCAAACAAAAAACCCATACAAAGAAAAAGGAAAGGAACAATGAGCTTTTCCATGTATATAAGAGTGCCACAACCACTGCACCTAGGGGTCCTCAAGTTAGGCATGTTTGATGACCTTGGTTAGCCAGCTTCGTGCCTAACCCCCTAGCCCTTCCTGTCCCCCCCACTTCACACTTATGGAACATCTAAGGCAAGACACACCTAGGGATTTTGTGCTCACCTATGGTTAGATCTATCTCCCTAAGTGACACCCACAACACCTCCTCTGTACACAAACAAGGTCCTCAAGTGTGGGACAACGCCACATGCTTCCCTAAGTTTAGACCCAACTCCCAGTTTCACTAGCACAAACACCATGCAACACTGCATAATGAGGTAGACACACCCCTAGGTAGTGCACTTCCTTTTTCCTTTTTCAAGTATACTCAACAATAGTGATCAACCATTGACATTGAAGGCCCCCACTACCCAATCAAATCTAATCTCGATGACAATGAGCTTAATTATGCTACATTGCGTTGTCAAAATCACAAGTGATGTGTCAAGAAGCCTTTAAGTGTACTTCTCCTCAAATTTGATAATTTTTTCCACCCCATTGAACCCTCGCTTTATCCACATATTGCTACGAGGAACCAGACTAGTAGTCTTCAAACTACGTAATATCTAAGTATGATGTGCACTCACATAATATCTGCACCACAATCTATGCATAGTTTGGGTCCTCAAGTGTAGGACAATACTTTCGACTTGCTTAGAGTTTGACTTGTTGCTCTCAAACTAATCAAACTACGTCTTGTGTACGATAAGAAGACTAGAACTAGCCCCTAAGGAGAGACCATATGAGAGGTTTTCAATTGCAAGTATTGAAGACTCTAACGAAAGTACCGTATTGTTAAACTTCAAGCTCATCCTTTTGTCTTTGGTATGATTGTACCCAACACTTGATTTGTCTAGCTATACTACATGATATGGACATTAAATAAGTCGGTGCTTAGGACTTAGTTGTTTGGTGTGACACTTGGCGGGATGACTTCAAGCTATGACTCAACTAAGAGAGGGGAATAAAGCAATGCACCACAACCGAGATGCTTGCAGAGAGTAAGATATTATGTTGATAGGTTGACGTATAGTGGCTACTCTACAAAGCACTATTCTTACATGACAAAAGTGATGGAGATCAAAGAACCAGGTACATATGTTGAAGCAATAAAAGATGACAACTGTGTGCAACTATGGATGAAGAAATGAATGCCTTGGCTAAAAATAAAACATAGGATCTTGTGCCACTACCTGAAGGGAAAAAGACCATTGGCTGCAAATGGGTCTACAAAATCCAATGCAAGTCGGATGGCAGTGTGGAAAGGTACAAAGCCAGGCTGGTTGCTAAGGGGTATGCCCAATAGTATGGACTTGATTATGAGGAAACATTCAGCCCTATTGCCAAGATGGCAACCATACGCACTGTGATTGCTTTGGCTGCTGCTAGAGGCTGGAAATTGCAGCAGATGGACATGAAGAATGCATTCCTCAATGGAGACTTGGAAGAGGATGTCTATATGGATAATCCGGAGGGGTATGTACACCTTGATTTTCACGCTATGCCAGCTGAAAAAAGCATTGTACAGGCTGAAGCAAGCTCCGAGAGCCTGGCATGCAAGGATCAGTAACTACTTGCAAAGCTTGGGATTTACTATTGATAGGACTGATCACAGCCTATTTACAAAAAAGACTGACAGGGGCTTGGTAGGGCTGGTCATATATATTGATGATTTGATAATCACTGGTGATGATGACTTGGGCATACAGCATGTAATGAAGATGTTGAAAACTAAATTTGACATGAAAGATTTAGATGATTTGAAGTATTTCTTGGGCATTGAGGTGGTTACAGCTGAAAATGGTTTATGGTTGATGCAGAAGCACTATGCCATGGAAATGCTGAAAAAGTATGGCATGGCTGGATGCAAACCACTGGATACACCTCTTGATCGTAATGTAAAGGTAGACATGAGCACTAGGGCTGAAGTTGAGGATGTGACTATGTACAGGTAGATGGTAGGCAGTCTGATTTACTTAACCATCACTATGCCTGATTTGAGCTATGTTGTTGGGCTCATAAGCCAGTTTATGCAGAAGCCCCGAAAGCTGCACTTGGATGCAGTTAGACACATTATGAGATATGTTAAGTCCACTGTAGATTATGGCATTTTCTATGTGAGAGATAAGCCCTTGAAATTGGTTGGATACACGGATGCAAATTGGGCAGGATGCTCATATGACCGTAGATCTACGAGTAGCTATGCTTTCAGATTTGGAAGCGAAATGATCAGCTGGAGTAGCAAGAAGCAGCCTACAATTGCTTTATCGAGTATTGAGGAAAAGTACAGGGGTGCTGCATTGGTAGCATGTGAGATTGCATGGATGCTTAAGCTTATGTCTGATTTGGATATACATGCAGATGCTCCAGTGACTATGCTATGTGACAATCTTAGTAGTGTACTCCTGGCCATGAATCTATTATACCATTCCAGGACAAAACACATTGAGGTACACTACCACTTCATCAGAGAGATGGTTCTTGCAAGAAGAGTTGATCTCATGCATGTGAAGTCTAATGTGAACAGGCTACAGATATCTTTACCAAGTCTCTAGGTAAATATAAGTTCAGTGTTTTTAGACATCCGCTTGGTGTACAGATGTTGTCTTGAGCTTGAGGGGGAGTGTTAGACTTTAAGCTCATCCTTCTGTCTTTGGTATGACTGTACCCCACACTTGAGTTGTCCAACTGTACTACATGATGCAGACATTAAATAAGTTAGTGCTTAGGACTTAGTTGTTTGGTGTGAATGGTCCTTGTGACCTTAGGTTGAAAAAAATCATTTGAATTATGGAAAAAATATACAATGAGATACGTGAGAGAGCAAGATGCTTCTCACTGTGTGTTAGCTCCAACCTCTCTCTTTGACTTTTATCACGTATGTTCTTCATTAACACTCAACTCGGAACTCTTGTCCTATATCATCATGCAAGCCCACCAACGAATTGTCACATGCAGAATCCCCAAAACACCAATGCCTGTGCCAACCATGAGTGCAACTCCCAACAAAGAATAGCCGCATCACCAACTACAACAACCCTATCACTAGCCGATCAAGCCAACAAAGTGCCACCAATTACCTTCATTCACACCACCAACAAAACTCCTCCACAACAAACCACACCAATCCCTTCCATCCATGTCTTCGGTGTATGCTTAAGCTTGCTACCTACATGGAGAGTGTGATGGGACTAGCACTCGTCTACAAGGGGGGTAATATTAACCCTCAGATGAATAGGGTGGAAAATCTAAAGCATAAGACAAGGCCAAGGTAAAAGTGAAACAGAAGATGAAGGCATGCCAAGAAAAATCTAGAAACACAAGAAGTGTAAAAAAGTCTTAAATCAAGGAGAGAGGCACATAAGGAAAAAGGACAAGTCAATACTTTGATAAAAGAGTGCAAGAGGCGTACCATAATTTATTTTGCAAAAGAGCGTCGGGGGCTCTCACCCATGCAAATTGTAAATAGTTAGAGGCACGGGTTGAGGCCATGCCAATAGGAAAAGAGGAGGAGAAGGATTTTGGAGCAATGGGCCAAGCCCAAACCAAAAAGAAGATGACCATCCAAAGGGAATTAGGGTTAGGGTTTTGTGTAAAGGGCAAAAGGTGAATGAAGAAGCTCATTCTTTGGTGTGTGGCAAAGTGGACTCATCTTGTAACGTGTCCACTAGTATCATCCAGGACACGTCTTAGCAGTCCATCGGAGAGGATGTCTAGAAAGCTCCGCCCGGCACTCCCATGGAATGTTACAGGATTTGCGATCTAGGTCTTCCCGCGTCTGTCTTGACGCTTCAACCCTTAGGGTTGGATCAGAAAAGTTTAGGGGGCTTCGACAATCATGACCATACAATGCTTGGAAAGGAGTCATTTGAATTCTTTGCTGGTAAGAAGCATTGTAGGCAAATTCTACCAAAGGCAAGTATTGAATCCACTTCTTGGGTTCTCGAGAGCAGTATGCCCTAAGCATATCCTCGATGACTTGATTTACTCGCTCTGTTTGTCCATCCGTTTGGGGATGGTAGGCAGTGCTAAAACAGAGTTGAGTCCCAATAGCTTCAAAGATAGCTCTCTAGAAGTGTGATGTGAAGAGAGAATCTCGATCACTAATGATTCTTCTGAGTAAACCATGTAGCTTGAATATCTCCTTGATAAACAATCTTGCAATGTCGGAGGCTTTATAGTTTGTCTTTACTGGAGTGTGCAACCTTGGTAAGCATGTCAACTACAACCATGATGGAGTTGTATCCTCCCTGGACTTGGGGTAAGCCTACAACAAAATCCATACTGATGAATTCCCATTTCATTTGGGGGATGTCAAGCGGTTGCAGTTTCCCTGGCATCATGACATGTTCGGCTTTGATACATTGGCAAGACAAACACTCAGTGAACATATTTGAGAACGTCACCTTTGAGCCTCTCCCAATGGTAGCTCTTCCTAACTACATTAAGAGTCTTAGCATAGCCAGGATGTCCCGCGAAAGGGGAATCATGAGCTTCCCACATTACCTTCTGCTTAAGTGACTGGCTTGCTGGTATACACAGCCTTGTTCTGTAGTAGACAAGTCCATTATCAATGGAAAATTCCTGATATTTAGCTTGCAACTTTAGATTCTGCTCCTTGGTAGAGATCTCATTTAGCATTGTTTGGTAGGCCAAATCATGGCATGCTTCCTCTCTAGCTAATTCAAGTATAGGGTTGTTTGGCATAGATACTTTTGTAGCCAGAGATCTGGCCGTTGATGGATTCTGCAAGATTAGGGAATTTAGGAATGCCTTGCGACTAAGTGCATCGGCAACTACATTCTCTTTCCCTGGTCGGTACTTGATTTCAAAATCATATTCCTCCAACACTTCAATCCGTCGACGTTGCCTCATGTTGAGCTCGTTTTGGGTAAAGATCCATTTGAGACTCTTATGATCGGTTACTAGAGTAAACTTGTTACCCAACAGGTAGTGTCTCCAAAGCTTTAGAACATGGATGACAGCTAGTAATTTCAGATCATGCGTGGCATAATTCTTTTCATGACTCTTCAATTTCCGTGAAGAGTATGCTACTGGATGACCTTCCTACATAAGTACACACCCCAAGGCAAGAATTTTAGCATCAGTTACTACCTCGAACTCCTTATTGAGGTCTGGAAGTTTTAGAATAGGTGTTGATACCAAAGTTTGCTTCAATTTGTCAAAGCTATTCTGTTCGGGAGTTGACCATGTAATGGAAGTCTGCTTCTTTAGTAAATCCGTCAGAGGTGCTGCAATCAAAGCATAGTTTTTGATGAAGACCCTATACCATCCTGTCAATCCAAGAAAGCTGTGTATTTCTTTGACAGATACTGGTGTTGGCCATTCAAGCACATCTCTGACCTTGGCTGGGTCTACTAATATTCCTTCTAATGATACTATGAATCCTAGATATTCAATCTGATGCTTGAAGAATGCACACTTCTTCATTTTTGCATACAGCTTATGTGACCTCATTGTCTCAAGGACAATCCGAAGTTGAGGTTCATGATCTTCTTCCTGTTTAGAATAGACTAAAGTGTCATCGAAGAAGACAAGCACGAAATCATCAAGATATGGTCTAAAGATATCCTGCATTAATCTATTGAAGGTGGCAGGTGCATTCGTAAGCCCGAATGACATCACCAGGAATTCAAAGTGCCCATATCTTGTATTGAAGGCCATCTTTGGGATATCTTCTTCCTTGATCCTTATGTGATAGTAACCTGACCTGAGATCAATCTTGGAGAAGATCTTTGCACCTTGAAGACGATCAAGAAGCTCATCTATTCTAGGAATAGGATACTTTTTCTTGACTGTTGATTTATTCGAGAATGTAATATATTAAATATATATATATATATATAATTTCACCTTCACAACGGCGCATCGAGCTGGAGCGTGAGAGGGGGGATGGAGGAGCCAGCAAGCTCCTCGCTGGAGCTTTCTTGGCTCCATCTTCATGCATAAGGACACATAGAGGGGGGGAGGATTCCCTCCCCTCCCCTATATAAAGAGGGAGGGCTACAGGTACAGTGGGCCACACGAGAGAGGAGGCGGGGAGATTAAGCCTCTTGCTGCTACCGCCGACATTTGCTGTGAGAAAGGGAGGCCGCCATAACGCCACCACCGCTGAGGAGGAATCTCCCTGCATCCAACCGCCAGTCCGCAGCCACTAACTCCATCAACATTCGACGTCGTGAAGAAACTCCCTCTCCCCACGTGGCTTCATTGAATCCACAGAAGCTTCAAGAAGCTTCTTGAAGCTTCTAACGGGGACCACCTCAAGCCCCCCTTCCTGTGCTTTTTCCCTTCCACCCCCTCCCCGGTTTTTCTTAAAACCCTTTCACCCCCTCATATCCCTTCTACTCCATAAATTTCCCCCCTCCCCTAGGTTTTTTTTTTAAAAACCCTCAAGCCCTTCCTATACCCTTTCCTTACCCTTTTTCCCCCTCCCTGTTCTACCCCTTAGAAATCCCTTCACCCCACCCCGGTCGTAAGGCCTTAACCCTTCCTGAGGGCCGTTAAACCCCCACAACCCTTGGCCTCATTAATCCCTTCCCTGTGCCTAAATTGTAAAGTCCCTTCTTGTGTTTCCTTGAAACCGTGTTGCACCCCCCTCATATTCCTTTTAACACACCCCCCCTAAGCCTTACCCCCGTGTACCCTTTTTTTTTCTCTTCACACCTTCTCCCCGTGCTATAATTCCTTGTGTTACCCTTCAAATTTTCACCCTAGGCTTGAAAACCCTAAGTCCTTTCTCTCCCATGCCCAAAAAAATCTCTCAAGGTGTATATGTTGCGAAGCCACACTCACGCACAACTTTTTTGCCGTGTATATACCCTATAGGGCCTTTTTAGGCTTTATAAACCTTTCCCTCTCCGAAGAAGCTAAGAACCTAAAGGTCTTATTATTCCTTCTCGTGATCAACCATTTAAATGGCTCCTTGCCTCGAAAGAGAGACGGTGGAAATCCGAAAGAAAGAGTAAAAACTGCCTTCACGTTCGAATTGTGATGCTATAGGAGGGTCATCTCCCGGTATCCATGTGGATATCTCACCCCAAAACCAGGTTTTTTTCTTCTTGGTTTTATATCGGTTTTAAGTCAATCATGCGAATATGAATTGTTAGGGATAGGATATATTTTTCCGAGTTATTTACAATGAAGGAGTTTAGTTTAATTGAACAAATGATAATGTATAGAACATAGTTTCCTTCGAATAGCATCATGCATTATAATGAATTACGAGCAAGATTATCTACTTACTATAGTAGTATATTTCAGTTAAATCCTGAAGGTATAAAAACGGCATCTTGCACCATTAAGCCCTATTCTTTTTTTTTGCAACATAGAGGATGAAATTCATGAAAGGTTTCTTACGTTGCTGAATTCTAGGAAGTTATCATCGCTAACTGCATATCTTAGCAAGGAAAAGATTGTTATTTGGCATGAGTTTCATTTGCAAGGAAAAAGGAGGATTAATTAAAATTACCTAACCTCAAAGCATTAAAGTTTAGGACTGAAAAATCAATTGTCACAAGGATAACAAATCGTGTCGAGGTGATCTCAATATTACCTCCTAAAAGATAATCGATTTAATGTAAACTTAGAAATATCTATGCTGCGAAATATGCCTTGGGAATGATTTAAAGGCCAAGAAACGTTTATACCTTAAATACTTGACTACCTTCCCTGATTGTAGGGTCAATAAATTCAAAAAATGAAAAAAGAACTAGGGTTTGTCCCTGAGGTTCTTAAAAAGAGACCCTAGGTCCAACAAACGTCAGCTTAAAGAAACGAAAATAGATTATTTCATCGTATATTACAATGCAGGACTTGCGCAGCAAGTACGAAGTCATATAGTCTTGTGATTGATTCACAAGAAGAAAGGTTAAATACCCTCAACAAGGATGGTGGATCCTTATGCAAGTTATCTTTCTTGCAAAATGATGTTTTTTTTTTATATCCTTCTAAATAAGGAAAGTTAAAAAAACAGAATCTAAAGTATCCAATGAACTTTAGGGTTGACCAAGTTAGGTTAATAAGGTATGCCCTAACCCAGAATATAAGGGATCTTGCCAAGTTGCAAGACACCTTGGAACGAGTGCTGATGCATTCGAAAGGAAAACATCATTCCTTAGCAGTTTGCCAACAACAAGATCGGTTAATGAAAGTGTTTGTGCTTGCTAGAGAATTTAAAGCACTGTTTGATTTATGAATTACAAATTAAATGAATATCTACGCTTCAGGTTGAAGGCCTGAAGGGAGAGGCAGTTTCAGTTACCCCCGACTGCATGCCTGACCCTAACCAAGGGGGTTGTTGACCATGCCGGGAACGTGGACCAAACCTGCTGGCGAGAGGTCTCTCCATTGAGCTCTACTTGGAGCAGGAGAACGCTTGGGTGCCAGGGGAGCCTTTGTAAATCCCTCGCCTTCCGGGTCCTACACAATGTTAGAAATGCGGGATCTAGAGCATGACATAACCTGAAGCTATGGAGGATGGAAGGAGAAGTGTAGACTCATGATGGAATGGACACTGTTTGTTACACAAGTGAATTAGGTTCCAAGATTGAGACTTGGACTCATAAACACAATCTTGTGTATGTGGACAATGACATTGACACTTTACTGAAATGAAAAGAGTACTATCATTGCATTAAGAAAGGAAGCAAGTACAATGCTTTATAGGAAAGTAGGAAACTGCAGTAGGCACCATTGTGCATATGGGATAAGTTAGCCTGCATGTCCTTGACCCTGAGACTCCATACAAAGAGGCTGTTTGAGTGTGATTGCTGATTCTCAACACCCCTCCTCAATCACAACTAGGAAAGGCACAAAGTGTGTAGAGGCTGTAATGAGAACCACCTGCAAAGTGTGGGCATACCACAGACATGGCAAAACACCAGAGGCTGTTGCAGAAAAAGCTAAGTGTGGGTACCATAAACATGGTGGACATCCAGAGGCTGTAACAGGGGCCTCACAAAGTGTACAGGGACTGTAATGCCAAGTTACATAAGGAGTTTACATAGCTTATGGTAGGAAGCATTAGGGCAAGGAAAAATACAAGGCTATTAAAACAGTCTATCAGAATTATGAGAGTACAAGGACTGATGAGTCTTGTCCTTCTGATCCTGGTGATCTTCATCTTCTTCTTCCTTTGCTTCATTTTCTTCTTCTTCTTTGACTGCGACTAGATAGGCCTTTTGGGATCTCTTTCTTGCGTGGCAGAACTTCTCGGTGTGTCCGGTCCTTTTGCAGAAGTCACAAAAGAGCTGATCCTTCTTACCTTTGTACCTGTTGCCAACATATAATGCATGCTCATCTCTAGAGGTACTTGGTTCTTCTTTAGTTTTTAGCTTCTTTTCTTCTTCTAACAGTGATGCCTGGATATCAACAAGTTCAGGATTTGGCATGTTGATTAAAGTTGTTGATACGTTATTATATTCAGGAGGCAAGCTCTTAAGTAGAACACTGATGCAAACATCTTCATCCATTTTAATGTTTATTCCTGCAAGTTGGGTTAGGAGTCCTTCCATGTAATTGAGATGTGTGGCAAGTGACGTGCTGGACTTTATTTCAAGCCTGAAGAATTCAATCAGGAGACCATACTTTGATGATTTAGATTGTGCACCGAACAGGGTGTCAAGTCTTTTCCATGTATCCTGTGAGGTTTCACAGTTATCCACATGATGGATATAACTGTCGTCTAGCTCCAATTTGATAATGGCCTGGGCTCTGTCATCATTCTTTTGCCAAGTAGTTGCAAGGTCCGCATCCCGCGGTTTCTTCTCTTTGCCATTTGTGATGGCCCAGAGACCCTTCTTCATCAGGATGAGCTTGATGCGGGTTTGCCAAGCGTGGAATCCGACTCCTTTGAATCGAGCATTTGGCGAGTCTTTGCCCATGTTAGATTTACGAGAACAGTAGCAAATCAACTTCAGACTTTATTAGATTTGAGCAACAGAAGAATTGATTGAGAGACACAAGTGCTAAAAAGCACTAACTTAGTGTCAATGAATACCAAATCTGCAAAAGTCTTTTACTCCAAGTGATCTTCCCCTTCTTGATTTGATGCTGATGCCTTCAGATCTGAGTGACAGTACTTTAACGAACTTCAGAGAGTATTGCTCAGTGATTAAAATCACTGTTGATAACTTCAGTGAGAGAAACAGTGAAAAATGTCAAGATTTTGAAGCTTTTGGCTATGGTGGAATTAGGGTTTCTGAGACAGGGGCCTGGTTTTTTTGCTTATTGCAGGAGCTACAGTGCATCATTTTCAAAACTTTTTACATATCTAGGAAGCTTATGTCATGGGCTACCAAAGCCCCATGGAGATTGTCAACATCGTGGTCAGTATGCAGCGCGTAGGTGCCGCGATCAGAATCGGCGCAGATCTGGACAGCGAGGTCAAATTTCTGCAATGCTGGAGCCAGGGAGCATCAATGTCATCGATTATTGTGCCAAGATGAAGCGCCTTGAGCAGAGGAACAACTCTCTAGAAGAAATCGTGGGCTGAAATGGCCTGGTTGAAGAGTTATGGAAGCTCCAAGCAAGGTAGGTCCTGTCTGGCTATGGCAGACACAGAACAGAGATTGGGGATTTTCACAATGCTGAGCTCCAGATGGTCCAATGTCCTGGAATGATGTGATACAGGGAAGCTTTATGAGTTGGGGAATACTTTTCCAGAAGGAAGCTCCAAGAGATTTGACCTGTGGAGTGAGATATAAGCAGTTCAATCTGACAGGGTGCTGCTGGCTATGGCTGCCATGGAAGCTTCAGTGAGAGTAGAGTTGAGAAAAGAAGTCATACACTGACACTGAGCTAGATGGAGGTTCAAAAGAATCAAGAGAGGCTGGAGAAGCAATGCCATGCCCAACTGGGCTCTGATACCATGTTGGAAATGCGGGATCTAGAGCATGACATAACCTGAAGCTATGGAGGATGGAAGGAGAAGTGTAGACTCATGATGGAATGGACACTGTTTGTTACACAAGTGAATTAGGTTCCAAGATTGAGACTTGGACTCATAAACACAATCTTGTGTATGTGGACAATGACATTGACACTTTACTGAAATGAAAAGAGTACTATCATTGCATTAAGAAAGGAAGCAAGTACAATGCTTTATAGGAAAGTAGGAAACTGCAGTAGGCACCATTGTGCATATGGGATAAGTTAGCCTACATGTCCTTGACCCTGAGACTCCATACAAAGAGGCTGTTTGAGTGTGATTGCTGATTCTCAACACACAAGAGGCTAACGTGACTCGGGATTGGATCTCGAGGCCCGCATACTAGTTTACAGGCGGAAGCTTGGAATAGTGATCCCTGTGGATTACTGGATAGCCTTCGGGCAGATTATGGACAAGCCTACGGGCGGAAACTCCTTGTATTTCAAAGATAAAAATGATGATATATTAATAAAGAACTTGTTTGATATTGTTTTTCTATGTCACGTGATAAGATTACGTAAAGAAACCAGTGCTTAACGGATTAATTAAAGAAGCTGATTGTTACATGTCAAATTAATGTGTTAGATAATTACATAACTAAAACAAACCGAGGAAAGTGCGGAGGATGGGCCATAGGTCCGTCCTACTGTTGGGTGGTCCGGGTCAGCCGGGAACTTTTCTCAAAACTTGAAGAACAGCGGGATGATCGTCAAAAGACACGAACAACGAAAGCGTGGACCTAGAGTTATGTCTTAACCGATTTACGCTGTTTTAGGGGAATGGAATGGGACAATGCCTTATGGCAGAGAGGTTGACCTTTGCATCCATCTCGTTTCCCATTCTCCTTGAACCAAGTGCAGCGTGAATCCGCTTCGGACCTGGCATTTCTGCGTAAAGTAGTTCGCTTGGGTCCGACGGTAGTCGCTTGGGTCCGACGGTAGTTCGCTTGCGTAAAGTAGTTCGCTTGGGCCAGGATACTTCTGCTACGTGGCAGACGTGGAAAGACCTAGATCGCAAAGCCCATAACATTCCATGGGAATGCCGGGTGGAGTTTTCTAGACATCCTTTCCAATGGACTGCTAAGACGTGTCTTGGATGATTCTAGTATTTTGTTCAATTAAACTAAACTCCTTCATCGTAAATAACTCGGAAAAATATATCTTATCCCTAACAATTCATCTTTGCATGATTGACTTAAAACCGATATAAAACCAAGAAGAAAAAACCTGGTTTTGGGGTGAGATATCCACATGGATACCGGGAGATGACCCTCCCGCAGCTACTCCTTGGACTTTCTTAGGTGGCATCGCAGTTCGAACGTGAAGGGAGCTTTTACTCTTTCTTTCGGACTTCCACCGTCTCTCTTTCGAGGCAAGGAGCCGTTCAAAAGATTGACCACGAGAGAGGGATAATAAGACTTTTTAAGTCTTAGCTTCTTCGGAGAGGGAAAGCTTTATAAAGCCTAAGAAGGCCCTATAGCAGTATATTCACTGCAAAAAGGTTATGGGTGAGTGTGGCTTTGCAACCACATGAACCTTTGAAGAACTTTGGGCTTGGGGTAAAAGGTATAGAAAGGGAATTTTTAGAGTAGCAAAGGTTTTTGGGATTTTTTTTTAAAAACCCGGAGTGAGAGGGAAAGGTGAAGGCTGAAGGCTTATAGTAGGGGGGAGAGAGAAAAAAGGGGTGTGTAAGGAAAAGGGAACACGGGTTAGAAAGGGCTTAGGGGGTGTGTTAAGAAAAAAAGGAATATGAGGGGAGAAAAACACGGGGTTTCAACACAAAAAAGGACTTATAGATTTAGGCACGAGGGAAAATTTATGGGTTATGAGGCCAATGGTTGTGGGGGTTTAACGGCCCTCGGGAAAGGTTTAAGGCCTTTAAGACGGTTGCAGGGTGAAAAGGGTTTCTAAAGGTTAGAACCGGGAGGGGATGAAAGGGTAAGGAAGGGTATAGGAAGGGGAACTTGAGGGTTTTAAAAACCCGGGGGAGGGGGGGAAACTTATGGAGTAGAAGGGATATGAGGGGGTGAAAGGGTTTTAAGAAAACCGGGGAGGGGGGGGTGAAAGGGAAAAAGCACAGGAAGGGGGGCTTGAGGTGGTCCCCCTTAGAAGCTTCTTGAAGCTTCTGTGGAATCACTGAAGCCACGTGGGGAGAGGGAGTTGCTTTACGACGTCGAATGTTGATGGAGTCAGCGGCTGCAGACTGGCGATTGGATGCAGGGCGATTCCTCCTCAGCGGCGGTGGCGTTATGGCGGACCCCCCTTCTCACAGCAGACATCAACGGCAGCAGCAAGAGCCTTAATTTCCCCGCCTCCTCTCTCCTGTGGCCCTTCTACCTACGGCCCTCCCTCTTTATATAGGGGAGGGGAGGGAATCCTCCCCCCCTTGCATGTCCGCTTGCATGGCGAAGGAGCCGAGCAAGCTCCAACGAGGAGCTTGCTGGCTCCTCCATCCCCCCTCTCATGCTCCAGCTTGATGCGCCGCCACTAAGGTGAATTTTATATATATATATATATATATATATATATATATATATATATATATATATATATATATATATATATATATATATATATATATATATATATATATATATATATATATATATATATAATATATATTACATTCTCTCCCCCTTACTATAAGCCTTCACCCTTCACCTTTCCCTCTCACTCCGGGTTTTTTAAAAAAAATCCCAAAAACCTTTACTACTCTAAAAATTCCCTTTCTATACCAAGTTTTACCCCAAGCCCAAAGTTCTTCAACGGTTCATGTGGTTGCAAAGCCACACTCACCCATAACCTTTTTGCAGTGAATATACTGCTATAGGGCCTTCTTAGTCTTTATAAAGCTTTCCCTCTCCTAAGAAGCTAAGACTTAAAAAGTCTTATTATCCCTCTCTCATGGTCAATCTTTTGAACGTCTCCTTGCCTCGAAAGAGAGACGGTGGAAATCCGAAAGAAAGAGTAAAAGCTTCCTTCACGTTCGAACTGCGATGCCACCTAAGAAAGTCCAAGGAGTAGCTGCGGGAGGGTCATCTCCGGGTATCCATGTGGATATCTCACCCCAAAACCAGGCTTTTTCTTCTTGGTTTTATATCGGTTTTAAGTCAATCATGCAAAGATGAATTGTTAGGGATAATATATATTTTTCCGAGTTATTTACGATGAAGGACTTTAGTTTAATGAACAAATGATATTGTATAAAAACATAGTTCCTTCGAATAGCATCATGCATCAAAACGAATTATGGCAAGATTATCTACTTACTATAATAGTATATTTTGGTTAAATCTTAAAGGTATAAAAACTGCATCTTACACCATTAAACCCTATTCGTTTTTGCAACATAGAAGATGAAATTCATGAAAGGTTTCTTACGTTGCTGAATTCTAGGAAGTTATCATTGCTAATAGCATATCTTAGCAAGGAAAAGATTGTTATTTGGCATTAGTTTTGTTTGCAAGGAAAAAGGAAGGTTAATTGAATTTACCTAAAAGCATTAAAGTTTAGGACTGAAAAATCAACTGTCATAAGGATAACAAATTGTGCCAAGTGATCTCAATATTACCTTCTAAAAGATAACTGAATTAATGTAAACTTAGAAATACCTATGCTACGAAATATGCCTTGGGAATGATTTAAAGGCCAAGAAACGTTTATACCTTAAATACTTGACTACCTTTCCTGATTGTAGGGTCAATAAATTCGAAAAATGAAAAAAGAACTAGGGTTTGTCCCTGAGGTTCTTAAAAAGAGACCCTAGGTCCAACAAACGTCAGCTTAAAGAAACGAAAATAGATTATTTCATCGTATATGACGATGCAGGACTTGCGCAGCAAGTACGAAGTCATATAGTCTTGTGATTGATTCACAAAAAGAAAGGTTAAATACCCTCAACAAGGATGGCGGATCCTTATGCAAGTTATCTTTCTTGCAAAAGGATGTTTTTTTTTAATATCCTTCTAAATAAGGAAAGTGAAAAAAACAGAATCTAAAGTATCCAATGAACTTTAGGGTTGACCAAGTTAGGTTAATAAGGTACGCCCTAACCCAGAATATAAGGGATCTTGCCAAGTTGCAAGACACCTTGGAACGAGTGCTGATGCATTTGAAAGGAAAACATCATTCATTAGCAGTTTGCCAACAACAAGATCGATTAATGAAAGTGTTTGTGCTTGCTAGAGAATTTAGAGCACTGTTTGATTTATGAATTACAAATTAAATGAATATCTACGCTTCAAGTTGAAGGACTCAAGGGAGAGGCAGTTTCAGTTACCCCCGACTACCTGCCTGACCCTAACCAAGGGGGTTGTTGACCGCGCCGGGAACGTAGACCAAACCTGCCCCACGAGAGGTCTCTCCGTTGAGCTCTACTTGGAGCAGGAGGACGCTTGGGTGCCAGGGGGGCTCTAGCCGTAAATCCCTCGCCTTCCAGGTTCTACACAAGAGGCTAACGTGACTCGGGATTGGATCTCGAGGCCCGCATACTAGTTTACAGGCGGAAGCTTGGAATAGTGATCCCTGTGGATTACTGGATAGCCTTCAAGCGGATTATGGACAAGCCTATGGGCGGAAACTCCTTGTATTTCAAAGATAAAAATGATGATATATTAATAAAGAACTTGTTTGATATTGTTTTTCTATGTCATGTGATAAGATTACGTAAAGGAACCAGTGCTTAACGGATTAATTAAAGAAGCTGATTGTTACATGTCAAATTAATGTGTTAGATAATTACATAACTAAAACAAACCAAGGAAAGTGCAGAGGATGGGCCATGGGTCCGTCCTACGGTTGGGTGGTCCCGGTCAACCGGGAACTTTTCTCAAAACTTGAAGAACAGCGGGATGATTGTCAAAAGACACGAACAACGAAAGCGTGGACCTAGAGTTATGTCTTAACCGATTTACGCTATTTTAGGCGAACGGAATGGGACTATGCCTTATGGCAGAGAGGTTGAGCTTTGTATCCCTCTCGTTTCCCATTCTCCTTGAACCAAGTGCAGCGTGAACCCGCTTCGGACCTGGCGTTTCTGCATAAAGCAGTTCGCTTGGGTCCGACGGTAGTTGCTGTTAGGTAATGACCAATCAGGATAACCCTAATTCCGGTTGATCCTAAGTGGGAATGCCCAGGATACTTCCGCTATGTGGCAGACGCGGAAAGACCTAGATCGCAAAGCCCGTAACATTCCATGGGAATGCCGGGTGGAGTTTTCTAGACATCCTTTCCGATGGACTGCTAAGACGTGTCCTGGATGATTCTAGTATTTTGTTCAATTAAACTAAACTCCTTCATTGTAAATAACTCGGAAAAATATATCTTGTCCCTAACAATTCATCTTTGCATGATTGACTTAAAACCGATATAAAACCAAGAAGAAAAAACCTGGTTTTGGGGTGAGATATCCACATGGATACCGGGAGATGACCCTCCCGCAGCTACTCCTTGGACTTTCTTAGGCGGCATCGCAGTTCGAACGTGAAGGCAGCTTTTACTCTTTCTTCCGGATTTCCACCGTCTCTCTTTTGAGGCAAGGAGCCGTTCAAAAGATTGACCACAAGAGAGGGATAATAAGACTTTTTAAGTCTTAGCTTCTTCAGAGAGTGAAAGCTTTATAAAGCCTAAGAAGGCCCTATAGCAGTATATTCATTGCAAAAAGGTTATGGGTGAGTGTGGCTTTGCAAACACATGAACCTTTGAAGAACTTTGGGCTTGGGGTAAAAGGTATAGAAAGGGAATTTTCAGAGTAGTAAAGGTTTTTGGGAATTTTTTTTTTAAACCCGGAGTGAGAGGGAAAGGTGAAGGGTGAAGGCTTATAGTAGGGGGGAGAGAGAAAAAAGGGGTGTGTAAGGAAAAGGGAACACGGGTTAGAAAGGGCTTAGGGTGTGTGTTAAGAAAAAAAGGAATATGAGGGGAGAAAAACACGGGGTTTCAACACAAAAAGGGACTTATAGATTTAGGCACGGGGAAAAATTTATGGGTTATGAGGCCAAGGGTTGTGGGGGTTTAATGGCCCTCGGGAAAGGTTTAAGGCCTTTAAGACGGTTGCGGGGTGAAAAGGGTTTCTAAAGGTTAGAACCGAGAGGGGATGAAAGGGTAAGGAAGGGTATAGGAAGGGGAACTTGAGGGTTTTAAAAACTCGGGGGAGGGAGGGAAACTTATGGAGTAGAAGGGATATGAGGGGGTGAAAGGGTTTTAAGAAAACCGGGGAGGGGGGGTGAAAGGGAAAAAGCAGAGGAGGGGGGGCTTGAGGTGGTCCCCCTTAGAAGCTTCTTGAAGCTTCTGTGGAATCACTAAAGCCACGTGGGGAGAGGGAGTTGCTTTACGACGTCGAATGTTGATGGAGTCAGCGGCTGTAGACTGGCGGTTGGATGCAGGGCGATTCCTCCTCAGCGGCGGTGGCGTTATGGCGGACCCCCCTTCTCACAGCAGACATCGACGGCAGCAGCAAGAGCCTTAATTTCCCCGCCTCCTCTCTCCTATGGCCCTTCTACCTGCGGCCCTCCCTCTTTATATAGGGGAGGGGAGGGAATCCTCCCCCCCTTGCATGTCCGCTTGCATGGCGAAGGAGCCGAGCAAGCTCCAACGAGGAGCTTGCTGGCTCCTCCATCCCCCCTCTCATGCTCCAGCTTGATGCGCCGCCACTAAGGCAAATTTTTTTAATATATATATATATATAATATATTACATTCTCTCCCCCTTACTATAAGCCTTCACCCTTCACCTTTCCCTCTCACTCCGGGTTTTTAAAAAAAAATCCCAAAAACCTTTACTACTCTAAAAATTCCCTTTCTATACCAAGTTTTACCCCAAGCCCAAAGTTCTTCAACGGTTCATGTGGTTGCAAAGCCACACTCACCCATAACCTTTTTGCAGTGAATATACTGCTATAGGGCCTTCTTAGTCTTTATAAAGCTTTCCCTCTCCTAAGAAGCTAAGACTTAAAAAGTCTTATTATCCCTCTCTCATGGTCAATCTTTTGAACGGCTCCTTGGCTCGAAAGAGAGACGGTGGAAATCCGAAAGAAAGAGTAAAAGCTGCCTTCACGTTCAAACTGCGATGCCACCTAAGAAAGTCCAAGGAGTAGCTGCGGGAGGGTCATCTCCCGGTATCCATGTGGATATCTCACCCCAAAACTAGGCTTTTTCTTCTTGGTTTTATATCGGTTTTAAGTCAATCATGCAAAGATGAATTGTTAGGGATAATATATATTTTTCCGAGTTATTTACGATGAAGGACTTTAGTTTAATTGAACAAATGATATTGTATAAAAACATAGTTCCTTCGAATAGCATCATGCATCAAAACGAATTATGGCAAGATTATCTACTTACTATAATAGTATATTTTGGTTAAATCTTAAAGGTATAAAAACTGCATCTTACACCATTAAACCCTATTCTTTTTTGCAACATAGAAGATGAAATTCATGAAAGGTTTCTTACATTGCTGAATTCTAGGAAGTTATCATTGCTAATAGCATATCTTAGCAAGGAAAAGACTGTTATTTGGCATGAGTTTCGTTTGCAAGGAAAAAGGAAGGTTAATTGAATTTACCTAAAAGCATTAAAGTTTAGGACTGAAGAATCAACTATCATAAGGATAACAAATTGTGCCAAGTGATCTCAATATTACCTTCTAAAAGATAACCGAATTAATGTAAACTTAGAAATATCTATGCTGCGAAATATGCCTTGGGAAGGACTTAAAGACCAAGAAACGTTTATACCTTAAACACTTGACTATCTTCCCTGATTGTAGGGTCAATAAATTTGAAAATGTAAAAGAACTAGGGTTTGTCCTTGAAGTTCTTAAAAAGAGACCCTAGGTCCAACAAACATCAGCTTAAAGAAACTTAAACGGATTATTTCATCGTATATTACGATGCAGGACTTGCGCATCAAGTACGATGTCATATAGTCTTGTGATTGATTCACAAGAAGAAAGGTTAAATACCTTCAACAAGGATGGCGAATCCTTACGCAAGTTATCTTGCAAAAGGATGTATTCTTTGATATCCTTCTAAATAACGAAAGTTAAAAACCGGAAACTAAAGTATCCAATGAACTTTAGGGTTGACCAAGTTGGGTTAATAAGGAGCGCCCTAACCCAGAATATAAGGGATCTTGCCAAGTTGCAAGACACCCTGGAACGAGTGCTGATGCATTCGAAAGGAAAGAATCATTCCTTAGCAGTTTGCCAACAACAAGATCGATTAAATGGAAATGTTTGTGCTTGCTAGAGATTTTAGAGCACTGTTTGATTTATGAATTATAAATTAAATGGATATCTATACTTCAGGTTGAAGGCCTGAAAGGAGAGGCAGCTTCAGTTACCCCTGACTGCCTGTCTGACCCTAATCAAGGGGGTTGTTAACCGCGTCGGGAACGTGGACCGAACCCGGTGCGAGAGGTCTTTCTGTTGAGCTCTACTTGGAGCAGGAGGACGCTTGGGTGCCAGGGGGGCTCTGGCCGTAAATCCCTCGCTTTTCGGGTCATGCACAAGAGGCTAATGTGACTCGGGATTGGATCTCGAGGCCCGCATACTAGTCTACGAGCAGAAGCTTGGATTAGTGATCCCCATGGATTACTGGATAGCCTTCTGGCGAATTATGGACACGCCTACAGGCGGAACTCCTTGTATTTCAAAGATAAAAATGATGATATGTTAATAAAAAACTTGTTTGATATTGTTTTCCTATGTCACGTGATAAGATTACGTGAAGGAACCAGTGCTTAACGGATTAATTAAAGAATTTGATTGTTACATGTCAAATTAATGTGTTAGATAATTACATAACTAAAACAAACCGAGGAAAGTGCAGAGGATGGGCCATAGGTCCGTCCTACGATTGGGTGGTCCCGGTTAGCTGGGAACTTTTCTCAAAATCTCAAAGAATAGCGGAATGATCGTCAAAGAAAATGAATAACGAAAGTGATGACATGGAGTTATGTCTTAATCGATTTACGTTGTTTTAGGGGAACGGAATGGGACTATGCCTTATGGCAGAGAGGTTGAGTTTTGCATCCCTCTCGTTTCCCATTCTCCTTGAACCAAGTGCATCGTAAATCCGCTTCGGATCTGGCGTTTCTGCGTAAAGTAGTTCGCTTGGGTCCGACGCTAGTTGCTGTTAGATAATGACCAATCAGTATAACCCTAATTCCGATCGGATCCTAAGTGGGAACAGCCAGGATACTTCCGCTATGTGGCAGACGCGGGAAGACCTAGATCGCAAATCTCGTAACATTCCATGGGAATGCCGGGCGGAGCTTTCTAGACATCCTCTCCGATGGACTGCTAAGATGTGTCCTGGATTATACTAGTGGACACGTTACACATCTTCTTCTCTTCTTCTCTCCTTCTTGCTTACTTGTGCTTATTTGAGAGAGGGAGTGTGAGAGTGTGAGGGAGTGAGTGTGAGAGGGTGAGGTATCAAGGAGAATAAGCTCTCCATCATCTCCTCTCTTCTTTTCTTTTCTTTTCTTTTATTCTCTTCTCTTCTCTTCTCTTTTCTTCTCTTCTCTTCTCTTGCATATAGCTATGGATGATGGAGCTTGAAGGTGGAGGCTTGAGGTTGCTTGAGCTCGCATCATGAATCACTGAGCTACCAGTGTGCTTGAAGGAGGAGGGTAGTCAATCAAGCATCAAGGTAAGCTCACTACACTCATAGAGATGGATAGCGCGTCGGCTATGTGAGAGGTAGCCATTAGTGCTCGGCTTGAAACACTTGAATAATAAGTGGTTCGTGGGTCTTGGTGGTCGAGTGTGAGCTCTGAACAATGTGAGGTGGTATGGTTGCAAAAGTTATTGGGTGATTTGGATGTGCAGGGAGATGGTCCAGTTGTCATTCATTCTCCATTCATTGTGACAACATGAGGAGCATACATCTAGCTAGGAATCATGTGTTCCATGCTAGGACAAAACACATTGAGGTGCACTACCACTTTGTGAGAGAGAAGGTACTTGCAGGAGAGATTGACTTGGTATATATCAACACATAGGATCAGATAGCTGACATTTTCACAAAGGCATTAGGTGCAAAGAAGCTTCAAACGTTCCAAAGCTTACTTGGAGTTGCAGAGATAGAATTGAGCTTGAGGGGGAGTGTTGAGATGGCAAGCTCAACACGTGAGGACATTGATGATGGACCACCTGGCTAGATGGGACCACACATCTACACTTAGCATGTTAGTGGCCATTATGATACTCACATGGCCACTGACTTATCACTTATTATATTTAGTTTGTTACACCTATCTATAGTTGGCAAAGATATATCGCTAATCCATTTAGTGTAGTCTGTTATGTACCGTTTTACTTAGTAGGCCACTTTCCTTTATGTTGTATCTTATCTATACTTTGTATACATTGTAATGTGTATAGAAGAACAATAAGAAATCATTAAGAAAATGTTTGGCTTCCATCTCTCTTCTTGTGTTCTTGAGTAAACTTCCTCTTGTGTATACAATGTGTGTTTGGCGCAATAGCTCAAGCAAGTCCCCCTACCACGTGATTCTTGACAAGTCATGTAAATTCAACTCTCTACCATCCTCCTAAATATAGCAGGTTCTTCTATCTCATCTCCAACATCAGCACTTAACTTCATATTTTGTTCTAATGGCACTGAAAGAGACTTACACACTGCTATACCATACTTGGATAACATATTCAAGTCATATTACCTTTGGGACAACCACATACGATCAAAACATTTGATCACCTCAATGTCAGGAAAGTCCATGCTCTAGGTGCTTGCTTTAGTCCATAGAGCACCTTCTTTAACCTACGCATATATGTGGGATGCTCTAAATCCTCATAACATATTGGTTGCTCCATATACATCTCTTCTTGCAATTCATCGTGCAAGAAGACATTATTTACATCTATTTGCTATAAACTTCAATCTTTGGTGGCTGTTGCCAAAGCAATCACACATCTAACAGTTGCTATCTTAGAACCTAGACTAAATGTCTCTTCATAATCTATACCATATGTTTGAGATAGCCTTTTGCAACCAGTCTAGCCTTATATATACTAATAGAATCATCTACATTATGCTTAATTTTGTAGACCTTCTTACATCCAATAGCTTTCTTGCCCTTAGGCAATAGTGTCAGATCCCAAGTCTTATTGGCTTCTAATATAACAATCTCCTCATCTATTGTTGCATTACAATGAGCATGACCCATAATATCCTCAAAGCATGTGGGCTTAATATCCTCAATCATCATTACTATATAAGCATAATGGTGAGCTACATAACCTTCAAAGCCAAATCTTTTAACAGGATATCTAACCTTGTTAAACTTGCGTATAACTTGATCACTCATGGAGCCTTTACATTACCATGTGCTCTCTATACATATGGTGTCGTGACAGAAGGAATATCAAGCTCATCATCCAAACTCTTTGAACCAATGGAATCTCCATCAAATCCCAAATGACTAGCAAATACATCATTACCATCTGACACTTTCTTCTTCCCTTTGTCTTTACCTACAACACTTGTAGATGCACCTAAAGATGTGGGGCAGTCTTCCAGAACTATAGATGTATTATTAGATGTTGTTTCTGGTCTCCTAAGGCTGCATGATTCTTGTTTTTCTTTCTACACATAACTATCATGATGATCATTATTATCCAATGCATCACCACTAGATACATACCAATTGCTCATCTCATAAAAAATAACATCCATGCTCACTGTGAACGCACTTGTGATAGGGTTACAAAAACAATATCCTTTCTACTCTAAAGAGTATTCAATAAAAATACATTTTTCACCCTTTGGATCAAGCTTTTTTCGCAGCTCATTTGGCACATGAACATAAGCAATACAACTAAACACTTTCAAGTGTGAGTCATTGAGTTTCTTGCCTATAAAGCATTCTTCGGAGATTATTTCATGGACTACACAGTTGGGAGTTTTGTTCAAAAATATAGACACTAGTATGAATAGCTTTAGATAACAAATATTTTGATATATTCTTTTTAGCCATCACTGCATATATAACTTATGTAATATGCCTATTTTTCTTTTTGGAACCCCATTTTGTTGTGGGATATGGCTATATAAGTAAACTGTCTCTTTATTTTATGAGACCATAAAAAGCCACTAAACTTATTAGAGAGATACTCTCCCCCTTCATCTAGTCTCAAGCATTTAACTTTCAAGTATGTTCATATTTCAATAGTAGCCTTGAAAGTTTTGAAATGCTCAAACACATCACTCTTTTTCCTCATGAAAAACACCCACAAATTTCTAAAACAATCATCAATAAATATAATCAAACATTTGCTGCCACCAAGAGATATGCCTTGTGGCCTCCCAAACATTTGCTGCCACCAAGGGATATGCCTTGTGGCCTCCCAAACATTTGTATGCACAACATCAAGTATATTCAAACTCACATCTCTATCATGCAAAAAAGGTTGTATTACCTACTTACCAAACTGACATGTTTCACACACTTTATAAAATTTTGTAACTTTAAAAGTGGGCAATCCTGTAACCATTGGACTACATTAATTTTAGTCTTTGCACAATTGTATGTCAAATATATTTGTGCCATATTTCAATATCTATAGCCACTCCTTTTTATTTAGCATACATAGCAACATTCATAGCAAGAATTCTAGCATCTAAAGTGAACATGTGGCCAACTCTACTCCCTTTTGTGACCAACTTTTACTTATCATTAAAGTCTTCTATAGTCTTTTACAAAATAGCCTTCAATATTAAATCAAGCATGTACCCTTACTCTACTATCTTGCAAACATACACTAAATTCTTTGTGATGGATGGTACATGTAATACATCTGACAAACTCTTTATCAAGCCATCATATAAGGACAATGAAATTTTTTTAATGTGTAAAATTGGGTGGCATGAATCATCACCCATTTGCATATAATCTAAATTTTATAAAATTTGCATCTCTCTAAACCATTTAGCATAGCTAGTCATATGATTAGATATACGTGAATTAACATAGCATACATCATTATGTGCCCCCCTCTTTTATAACAACATTCATCATATACTGTATAACAAACAAATGATCATTTTTGTCCTCATTTCATCGTGAAGAAAATGCATAATTTTCTTGTTGTAATTTACTACTACGGGTATCATCATAGCTTTTGTACATACATAGAAGTGACAAATAATTTCCAAGTCTTCTCATCATTTAGGCCATCCAAAATAGATGAAACAAATCATCATCATCAAGCATTGCATCAATAGCTGCTAAGGTATCTGCAATGCTTCTAACTTTCAAAACATACTTATTTACAAATATCTTCCCTTTCCTCAAGGTATTCAACTCTTGCTTGAGTTGAATTTTCCATGCCTTTGTATGACCTTAGATAGCCAAAAAAGGCTATGGAAAAGTCATAAAGAGCTTATCTATAGAGAATATAATGCTCTACTCGCACATTAAAACTCATAACAATCTAAGATTTTTGCTCTACCCTACTTTTGGTATCTCCAAAAGCATTATCTAAGAGAAAGAGTGGATTACTAAGTCAAATAGTGCATAACTGACCATACTAATTGATTGGCGCTATAACTATGCCAATTGTGGATAGATACACTTAGTATACAACATTAAACTCTCCAAATTTATGTAGGAAACATTGAGGAAAAAATGGAACAAAGGGTCATTGCTGCCAAATTCATTGAAGAAAAATGGAGTCAAAGGGTCATTTCCTACAAAGCCATCTTTAGTTCAATAAATGAGAGACACAACATCCAATTAGAGAGTCTTGGAAGTCCTTGGTGAGTCCTTTCACATCATAGATAGCTATGTTGGAAAGAAAAGAGTACTAAAGTATGACAACTTGAGTAATATATTCTTCTTTACAGAGAGCTATTATTAGGTTTTATAGGCAAAGCATACAATAGAAATGGAGTTGCCTTTTTGTTATCAATTGGATGAAACTAAGATTGTAAAGTATAAGAAAATAGCAAGAATTTATATTTCCAAATCGATAAAGTGCTTGAAATAATAAGTGCTCCGTTAAGTCTGCTTGTGCAAGCAAAAACCAATGGAATCATCCATGAAGGTGAACATTCTATTTATCATGCATTGGAATAGATGAATTACTCTAAAATGAACCAGGAATATGGACTCCAAAATAGATTAGAAGCAAAGCTCAAAACGAGTGTGAGATAGGGTAAGATGAATGCACTATACGGCTCATTATATATAGAATATATCCAAAAGGTATTTAGTAATACATATCACTTATATTCCTAGTATGCCAATTAATTGATTTAAATTTATGTATAAAAGTTGGTGTGTATACCTAGTGGAGTAAACTAGGCACTTGTATTCGAGTCTAAGGTATTATTGCAAAAAACTTTTGATTGCATACAAGACTAGTAGTATATATTGAATACTTAGCACAAAATCATATCTAAAATCCTATCATATATCCAACATACTTAGCACAAAGTGATGCAAGTGTCTAATGATCTATTCAATGCTTATGTAAATCTTGACACTCGCACTCTATCTATATTTTAAGTTTAATAGTTAGTATTTAACCATGTCATGTGTATTAGAAAATAATATATAGTAAATGATTTAGAGTTACATGTATTTATAGTAAGCTTGATACTCATGTCTCAAGTGTAAGACCTTATCATATATAGGATTTGGGACTCATTAAAAAATATTACTCTTTTTTAAAGAAGTTAATTTTTTGGATTTACTTTTATTTTTGTATAATTTTCATTTTAATGGATACTATGAACTGACTGAACCAAAGAACGTGTTTATAGATACTATTTCTAAAGTGTAGTCCAACGTATCGCCATTCCCAACTCCAATCAATTAGAGTTCCCAAACATAACGGTGTCTAGCACCTCATATCACGTACACAGGGAGCACCCCCCTCCCAAACTGATTGTTGAGACCCCACTACGGCTCTCATACACCCCAGGGATTAGCCCCAGGATGCATTGTTTCAACATAAAGCATATACGAAACATAGTCCCCTCTTTATATTTGTTCAAGGGGATAATTTAATACTTACCAAATCAGGCCCCAAAGAAAATGATCATCTAAACCTACGGCTTAGGAAACCTTGCACTCAACATGGGTCAAATATTTGTGAGCAGGTGCCATGCATCTAGGAGATGATTCTCATGATACCACGTATAAAATGTCGACGCAAAGTGAATGCCTTTAAGTGCATAAATAATTAAACTTATTAATCAGACAACGTGGATTGTGTGCAAATAATTCTTTTCATGATTTTACTCTTATGCAACTCATCGTTGCTAAGGCAACACTAAAGTACTTCATGCTACTGCCCTTCTTAAACTTAAAATGAAGGAATCCTATATGTCAAGATATGTATAAAACCTAATTTCTACATGATATCCCACTACAAGGATATGAGCCTATAGCGACGAGTGTTAGAGATGATAAATAGTGGCATCACTATTTGTGACGCAAATAGCAACGGTACCCATAGCAAAAAAACATGGGCCGAAACCCGAGTGCGTTATTTTTTGCGCATTCACGAAACAAAGAGCGAGAGGGAGAGTGAGAGGAAGAGCAACCATCTTGCTTAGAGGGAGAGAAAGAGAGAAAGAAAACTTCTCACCGTCACCGCCGTTCGCGAAGAAGAAGAGGAGGTATACGAAGGGTGAAGAGGAGCCGCCATCGCGAAGAGGAGCCGCCAAACCCTTCTTCTACGGTAAGTGCATTGTCCATTCTTGCTTTTCTTTTGTGTTTTCTCTCTCTCTCTTTTACTTGTTTTTTGTATAATTTGTGTATATTGAGAGAGAGAGAGGAAATGAGAGAGAAAGAGAGGGAGAGGGAGAGGGAGAGGGAGAGGGAGAGGGAGAGGGGGAGGGAGAGAAAATGAGAGAGACTGAGGGAGTTTTCTCTCTCTCTTTTACTTGTTTTTGGTATAAAATATGTGTATTGAGAGAGGGACAGGAAATGAGAGAGAAAGAGAGAGAGAGGGAGAGGGAGGGAGAGGGAGAGGAAATGAGAGAGAAAGAGAGAGAGAGGGAGAGGGAGGGAGAGGGAGAGGAAATGAGAGAGGGAGAGGGAGAGGGAGGGAGAGAGAGAGAAAGTGAGGGAGAGGGAGAGGGGGAGGGAGAGGGGGAGGGGGAGGGAGAGAAAATGAGAGAGGGAGAGGGAGATTTCTCTCTCTCTTTTACTTTTTTTTGGTATATAAATTCGTGTGTATTGAGAGAGGGAGAGGAAATGAGAGAGAAAGAGAGGGAGAGGGAGAGGGAGGGAGAGGAAATGAGGTATAATTCGTGTGTATTGAGAGAGGGAGAGGAAATGAGGTATAATTCGTGTGTATTGAGAGAGGGAGAGGAAATGAGAGAGAAAGAGAGGGAGAGGGAGAGGGAGGGAGAGGAAATGAGAGAGGAAGAGGGAGATGGAGATGGAGAGGGATGGAGAGAGAAAGTGAGGGAGAGGGAGAAGGGGAGGGAGAGAATATGAGAGAGGGAGAGGGAGTTTTCTCTCTCTCTTTTACTTGTTTTTGGTATAATTCGTGAGGGAGAGGAAATGAGAGAGAAAGAAAGTGAGAGGAAGAGGAAGAGAGAGGAAATGAGAGAGGGAGGAAATGGGAGAGGCAGGGAGAGGAAATGAGAGAGGGAGGAAATGGGAAAGGAAGAGAGAGAGGGAGGGAGAGAGAAAGAAAGGGGGAGGAAGAGGGAGAGGGAGACATTAAACATAATACGAAAATGAGAGAGGGAGAGGAAATGAGAAAGGGAGAGGACAGGGAGAGAGAAAAAGAAATGAGAGAGGGAGAGGAGAGAGAAAAAGAGAGAAAAAACATTAAACATAATAGGGTAAGAGTGAAAGAGAGAGAGAGGGTGAGGGAGGGAGAAGAAATGAGAGAGGGAGAGGAAGAGAGCAAAAGGAAATGAGAGAGGGAGAGGAGAGAGAAAAAAAATGAGAGAAGGATAGGAGATAGAAAATGAGAGAAAAATCATTAAACCTAATAGGCAAAGAGAGAAAGAGAGGGTGAGGGTGAGGGAGGGAGAGGAAATGAGAGAGGGAGAGAAAGAGAGAAAAGAAAATGAGAGAGGGAGAGGAGAGAGAAAAAATGAGAGAGGGAGAGGAGAGAGAAAAGAGAGAAAAATCATTGAACCTAATAGGGAAAGAGAGAAAGAGAGGGTGAGGGTGAGGGTGAGGGTGAGGGAGGGAGAGTAAATGAGAGAGGGAGAGAAAGAGAGAAAAGGAAATAAGACCTTACAATAAGCTTATCCTAGGCTCATAGAACCCTAGTACACTTGCACCTCCTAGCATAATGTTCTTCCTACAAAGAGGCCTCTCATACATGGGGCTTGTCCTAGCCTCCACCACGCTCAAACTATCCCCTTGGTGAAGGGATCTAGCCACTAACCTTGGGGGAGGTTTAGTGTGTAACCAAATATCCACCTACGAGGGCACAAGAACTTTTGTAGAAGTATACAATGAAGGCAATCAACCTATTAGTTAGAAAAACATTCATTTTTCATAACGTAAATCCAAAAATAACTTTGGATATTCCATAAAAATCAATCTCTTCTTAAAAAGACAAATACAAAAAACTAAAACAACATCATTCTAATGCTTCCCAAAAACTAAAACAGCATCACCACAAGATCTCTTAGGAAACTTGTCTTCAACTATCAATTTTAATTTAAACATATAATATAAAATCACTTGCAAAGAAGGATACTCTTTTATCATTAACCCTCTTTCATCCTTAGAATAGTCTTAGGAACAAATTTCTGCTCTAACAAGCATATATTTGAGCTTAATAACTATTTTAAGGTTTTTTCCATGAGTAGCAGTAGTATATATGCAACCATCAAGCTACGGATCATGCTTTGGTATCTCTGGAGATCCCAATCTCATGCCCTCATAGAGATTGTAGTGTGCAACAGTGTGGAGAGAAGGTGGATGAGTTGTAAATGGTAAAGGGAAATTTGTGGTCGTGGTCGTGGTCGTAGTCATAGTCAATTTGTGCTTCTGTTCTCCACGATGTGTTGGCTATGGATGTCAAATGCTCTAGTTGGATCTCTCTCTCTTTCTTCTCTCTCTTCTCTCAACCATTCTCTCTCCCTCAATCTTCCCTCTTTCTCTCTTCCTATACTCTCCCTAAATCCTTCTCTCTCCCTCTATCTCTTTAAATCCTTCTCTCTCCCCCTATCTCTTTTCTCTCTCTGTCTCTCTTTCTATTTCTACCTCTCTCACTTCTCTCCTCTTCTTCTCTAACTTTACTCTCTCCCTAACTCTTGTCTCTCTCTTCGTCTCTATATAAGTAGTCGTAGTCGTAGTTGTGGTCGTGGTCGTGGTCGTGGTCGTGGTTGTCGTCGTGGTCGTAGTTGTAATCGTGGTGATCGTCGTAGTCATAGTTGTAGTTTCTTCTCTAACTTTACTCTCTCCCTAACTCTTGTCTCTCTCTTCATCTCTATATAAGTAGTTGTAGTCATAGTCGTGGTCGTGGTCGTGGTTGTCGTAGTCGTAGTCATAGTCGTAGTCGTAGTCGTGGTCGTGGCCGTGGCCATGGTCGTGGTCGTGGTTGTGATCGTGGTCGTGGTCATGGTCGTGGTCATAGTCGTAGTCGTAGTCGTAGTCGTAGTCGTAGTCATAGTTGTAGTCATAGTTGTAGTCATGGTCGTGGTCATCATAGTCGTAGTCATAGTTGTATTCCTAGTTGTATCGTGGTCGTAGTCATAGTCATAGTCATGGTCGTAGTCATAGTCGTAGTCAATTTGTGCTTCTGTTCTCCACGGTGTGTTGGCTATGGGTGTCAAATGCTCTAGTCGAATCTCTCTCTCTTTCTCCTCTCTCTTCTCTCAACCATTCTCTCTCCCTCAATCTTCCCTCTTTCTCTCTTCCTATACTCTCCCTAAATCCTTCTCTCTTTCCCTATCTCTTTTCTCTCTCTATCTCTCTTTCTATTTCTACCTCTCTCACTTCTCTCCTCTTCTTCTCTAACTTTACTCTCTCCCTAACTCTTGTCTCTCTCTTCATCTCTATATAAGTAGTCGTAGTCATGGTCGTGGTCGTGGTCATGGTCATGGTCATGGTCGTGGTCGTGGTCGTGGTCATGGTCGTAGTCGTGGTCGTAATCATAGTCGTAGTCGTAGTCGTAGTCGTAGTCGTGGTTGTGGTTGTGGTCGCCGTAGTCATAGTCATAGTCATAGTCATAGTCGTTATCGTGGTCGTCGTAGTCATAGTCATGGTCCTGGTCCTGGTCGTAGTCATAGTCATGGTCATGGTCATGGTCGTGGTCACGGTCATGGTCGTGGTCATGGTCATGGTCGTGATCGTGGTTATCGTCGTGGTCATCGTAGTCGTGATCGTGGTCATGGTCGTGGTCGTGGTCATAGTCATAGTCGTGGTCGTGGTCTTCATCGTAGTCGTAGCCGTGATCGTTAAAGAAAATGAGAGAGGGGGAGGAAGAGAAAAAAGAAGAAAGAACGAGAGAGAGGGAGAGGAAATATACAGCATAATAAAGAAAGAGAAAAAGAGAGAGAGATAGAAGGAGATGAGAATAATTTAAGAAAGAAAAAAAGAATGATAACAAAAACAAATTGTTTGTCATAAAGTAGAAAAAATGGAAAATGATGAAGGTCTTATTGTTCAAGATCGCGAGGCGTATCTTAATCAGCATGTCCCATGTCCTTGCTCTCAATGCAAGCTAACAATTAGACAAAAACGTCGATTGTCTATAGAACACGTACGACGCTTCGGCGAGTTTCAATCTAAGATCATTGATCAGGAGATTGTGGATTATCAACAAACGATAAGAAAAGTTAATATCAATCATGCATTGTACTCACAAGCTAATTGAATACCATATACAAGAAGATTGGGTGTGGCTAGCAAATTTTCTATCCAGGGAGGTGACATCTCATCCCAAGGAGGAGTGCACCCTTTGTGGCCAATTAGAAGAGTTATTGGGCATGCGATGGATGGAGTGCATGAGCCAATCCACCACTTGGAAGGCACTACCCAATCTATACCGTCAATACCAGAGGAGACAAGCAGCCTTCCAAACCTACCTACAATCTTGGAGCCTGAGATGGAGGCAATGATTGATGCATTCATTCCCATGGATATCGAGACTTCTGATCCACTTAGAGAGGAAGCATCCATAACATTATATGATGGGTGCCGAGTATCTCGCTGCCTAAGGACACTGCTTGTACTTCTAAGTGTGCAAGCAAAATACGGGTGGAGCGATGCGAGTGTGACCGATTTGTTCAGGTACCTTGTACGTACGCTTTGTTGATTTCTTTTCGGCGCTATTATTAAAAACATTTGTGCTTTTTCAGGGTGTTTTATGATTTTTTTAGTTTATTAAAATATCATATATTACCACTTGTAAATACCATGCTTAAGTCTCGTGATGATGCATGACATGTTTTACGAAATCTTGGCATGGACTACAACAGCATCCATGCATGTATCAACGATTGCATAGTGTTTCGAGGAGAATACGAGACTATGGAGACATGTCCAAAATCTGGTACTCACAAGTTTCAACAGGACTTGCAAGGGCAAACCATTCCTCAAAAATTTCTCAGACACTTTTAGCTTATCCCCCACATAAACCACATGTTTCATACTTCCGACATAGCGGGCTTGACGACGTGGCATGCGCAGAATAAGTCCACAGATGGAGTTCAACGAATATCAGCAGATTCACGCGCATGGAGCCACATTGACTCTACCTTCCCAGGCTTTGCCTGAGAGCCAAGGAATCTTGGGCTCGATCTTGCAATGGATGGCGTGAACCCATTTGGTCTGCGCTCAACTTCTTACAGTGTGTGGCCTATAGTCCTTGTCAATTACAATATCTCTCCATGGCTCTCTACGAAGAAAGGACATCTCATCCTTAGCTTACTCGTTCCCGGCTGCTATAAAGTCAAAAATATGGAGGTGTACCTTCGTCCATTATTTGATGAGCTTAAGATTTTGTGGGAGGAGGGGGTCACCGTGCAAGATATGAGCAAGTGGACGATGCATGACTTTTCGGGATTCAAAGAGTGCTCAGGTAAATAGGTTTCCGTTCTCCTTGGTAATATCTATATTTTATCTCGTTCAAGTTTTCGGGATTCGAAGAGTGCTCAGGTAAATAGGTTTATGTTCTCCTTGGTAATATCTATATTTTATCTCGTTCAAGTTTGTATTCACTGGATAGAGGTGTTGGAACAGGTCTGGTTACCTCAGGTTATCACGCATGTCCATTGTGCGGGCCAGAGTTAGAGTCCCGAAGGTCACGAACCATGAAGAAGATGGTATATCAAGGGCATGCCGCTTTCTTGCCAGAGGATCATGAACTCAGGGAAGGTTTTCTTGGATGACCTCCAACACATATGAACGCCACAAGCTAGTACGAGCTGAAAATGGTCCACGCGGAGTCACATCCAAACGAAATGCGGTGGTTCTCATTTTTCTACGAGTTTCCATACTTGACCCACTTATAGGTCAACCACTTGTTGGATTCCATGCATATTTTCAAGAATGTGGGCAGCTTGCTATGGGACCACATCACAGGAAAGAGAGACACTATAGGGGCACGAATGGATTTGAAGGAGGTAGGTAAGATGGAGGTGTAATATTTCTGCCCAAAAATATTATAGAACCTTGATCTTCGCATGCCCACGTAAAAGCTGTGCAAAGTCATCTCCCCCGTCGACTAATGACGGTGGCCAAGTAGTTAACCCGCATGCGTAATAACGAATCCATCCACATTGTGCAAGTGAGACCGGGGATTAAAACCGCAAAGCTGTGTACGAACTCTCTTCTAGGGAAAAAGGGAAATTGAAAATGGTGGGAATTTAGGTAAATTTTTTTACTAATTATCCCTTCCCCCAGCCGATGCATGGCTGGAGGGGAGGGAGTGGGAGAGGGAGGTGAAGAGGTGGACTGCATGGGGAAAAGAGAGAAGCATGAGGGCTCCACGTGTGTGGAGTCTCTTCCCCCCCCTTAAGCACTATATAACCTCCCCCTTAGCCTTGGGGGGAGGTACGATCAAGAGGGTACAATCAGAGAGCGAAGGAAAGAAGCTGCAGTGCTGCACCATCAAAGGGAGAGGACGACATCTGCCCACTGCCCGTCATCATCTCGCCACCACACGTGACCCCCTATAGCATGAGCTGGGGAGAGGAGGAACAAAGGACAAGGGACGATTGCCACTGTGCTGCTACAGCTACCAGAATCCATCGCCCTACTATGCCACAGTCCACCTATTGCGTCAACTGCTGCTCATACTCCCCGCCACCATCGCCATCGATCACTACACCCCCTTTCGTCGTCGAAATCTCCTTTTCCAATCATTGGCCTCCATCCACGTAATCCTGGGAAGCAGAAGCTTCCTAGAAGCTTCCTAGAAGCTTCTAAAGGAAAGGCCCTTAAGCCCTATGCACGCCGTCTTTACCCGGATCTTAAAACCCACGCCTTGTGAAGGGTATTCCTGCATAAGGGAGGAGCAGACATACTTGAAGGCTGTTTTGCCAAAGCTCGGAGGAAATTCGGAGATCGTATAAAGGATCGTGGAGTTCAAGTCATCAACTATGGCTCCCAAGAAGACGCAAGGCACACCTGCGGGAGGTTCTTCCCCAAACATACACATGGGCATCCCCACAAGCCCTCAAGCCCAGGTTCTACGATTTTAATTCCACATAAAAGAAATGCATTAAGCACGATAACTTTCATGGAAAGGAAGCACTTATGCATGTTTCTAATTCACCTAGCCTAGTTAAAATGCATTTGGGAAAAATTGCCTACTCGAACGATTTACTAGAAGTAATGCATGACATGCAATTGGGTTATTTGCATTTCCAATGTTATGAATGTAAATTACCTATCCATCTTACAAGCTTAGTAGCATATTGCCTTGTTGTGCATTTCAAAGTGACAAGCCTAAAACGCATATTGCCTAGAGTTAAAAGATGAATTTATTAAGTGCATCTTTGATTGGTCGCAGAAAGAATAAGCATATATTGCATTTAGTCAATAACTTCCTTGTTATGACTCGCATGGAAAGAGTTGTTAACGTCCGTTGCACGGCATGAAAATGAAACCCTGCACAATCGCATGTTACATATTCGTCATGCGAAAAAATCATTCATCAAGAGTTGCATTTGGGAAAGGTTGCATGGCTTATCAAAGCATGAAATTCTAAAGCTTAGACAGAAGGTTGTAGGCATAATTCCTTGATGTAAATCCTAGTAGGTCCTATGTAAGTTATTCTCCAAATTATCATGCGTAATGACTTTAGCAAGAAAAGATAGGGTTGCAATGTCCTACGTAAGTTATTCTCCAAATTATCATGCGTAATGACTTTAGCAAGAAAAGATAGGGTTATTGCAAACCTTTTGGTGCGTAGAAGTAATGAATCACATGTTTACATGTATTGTGACGTGTTGGAGCTATTTACACCTTTAGAACAAGTTTAGCATCTCTAGGAAAGGATGGTCCTTGTCACAAGATAGGTAGATCAATTTAGTTAAATCACTTGTAATATTATAACCGTTAGGGATTCATATGGGCATAACTAGTCGATACGATAAACACCTCAAGTACTAGCTAGGGCTTGGCACATTAGAAATGAAGCCTAGTATCGTGCTTGGATGCCGAGTCGAAACCCTCAAACCCAAAGGTCCCACCCACATTCACGGAATGTTTGGGTCAATTAGACGCCCATGCAAACAACGATCTAGGGTTTCTACCCTAAGGATTGACCGACCTAATGTTAAAACTCGGATTGAGTTTGAAAACCCTAGGGCCAAACGTTGTCAATCTAGTACAATTAGGATTGGGATAGGTAAGAAGACACCCTGAACCCCGCATCTTGTCTAAACAAAACTCCTTGACAAGAAACGTTGTTCAATGGGTGAAATGATCCCATGAGTTAGGTGCGACACTTGTGCAACAAGTTGCAACGTCGCATGGCTTTGAGGTTTATCCACAAGATAAATTTGCCACTCCTCGGAATAAGGTTGGCAGGTTCTAGCGCAAGTCTAACTTGCAAGAGGATGAGTAGACATCGTGTTACATGACCTTTCTTGGGCTGATTTGCCAAGTTAAGGGAAGTTATGTATTGCTTAGTAAGCAAAGGATCAAACAAGTTAGAGCGACGTGGTCGCCAGGATTCACTGTCTTAACTTAAGGAACCTAAGGTATTGGTTAGTCTGGGTTGACAGGGTATGACCCTAACCCAAGGACAAAAGGGTAAACAAACAAACCCTTGGGGATCTTACCAAGTCACAATTGGTCCCGGATCGAATGTTGGATGCATTCAGAGAGAATGATTCACTCCTTAGCAGTTGGCCAATTAAACGACCACTGGATTGATTGTGCTTGTAACAATTTAGGAGCACTGTTTGCATTGTTTGCTCAAGGAACTAAAGATGGAAAGATAATTAATGCTTCAGGTTGAAGGCCTAAAGGGAGAGGCAACATCAGTTACCCCCGACTGTCTGCCTGACCCTAACCAAGGGGGTTGTTAGCCTCACTGAAAACGTGGACCGAACCCGCCGTGAGAGGTCTCTCCATTGGGCGCTACTTGGAGCAGGAGGACGCTTAGGTGCCAGGGGGGCTCTGGCTGTAAATCCCTTGCCTTCCAGGCCCTGCACAAGAGGCCAACGCGACTTGGGATTAGGTCTCGAGGCCCGCATACTAGTCTACGGGCAGAATCTTGGATTGGTAATCCCTATCGATTGCTGGATTGCCTTCGGGCGAATTATGGATTAGCCTATGGGCTGGATTATATGGATGTATTCCAAAGATAAATAAGATCAATTGATGTAAAGGAACTTGTTTGAAACTGTTTTTATATGTCAAGTGCTAAGATTACATGAAGGAACCAGTGACTAATTGGCTAATTAAGGAAGTTGTTTTATGCGTGTCAAACTAAATGTGGTAGGTAATTAGACAACTAAAGCAAACTAAGGAAAGTGCAATGGATGTGGCCATGGGTCCGTCCTACGATTGGGTGGTCTCGGTTGGTCGGGAACTTTTCTCAAACGAAATGGACAGCAGGGAACTTTTCTTAAGTGAAGTGGATAGCAATGAACTTTTCTCGAAGGAAATGAACAGCAAGGAACGTTGACTTAGTGTCTAGGATACTAGAACCCCGATTTATGCTGTTTTAGGGGAACGGAATGGAACTATGCCTTATGGGCAAAGAGGCTGAGCTTTGCATCCCTCTCATTTCCCATTCTCCTTGAACCAAGTGCAGCATGAATCCGCTTCAACCGTGACGTTTCTACGTAAATTAGTTCAGCTAGCTACCATTCTAGGAATTTGACCACTAGGGAAAACCCTGATTCAGGTCGGTCCTAAGTGGGAATGGCCGGAATACTTCCGCTACGTGGTAGACTCGGGAAGACCTAGATCTCAGACCCCGTAACATTCCATGGGAGTGTAGGGACAGTGTTTTCTAGACTCTCTTCCCGATGAGCTTCTAAGACGTGTCCTGGAAGGGAACAGGTGGAACGTTACAGTTGGTATCAGATCAAACCAACAAAGGATATGTCTTTATAAGGAAACTTAATAAGAAGAAGTAAAGCAAATGTTGCTGTTAAGAACATTTTCTTACTTATTGATGATGTCTTGCAGAGTCATGAAGCATGGAACAGATTCATGGTGTTCCAGGTCATGTTTATGTCCGCGATGCATACCTCGAATTATCGACGAAGGATTGATATGATGAACATCCTAGACCACATTTACAATCCATCGCCTCTATACGTGGAACAAAGATGGACAGGTGATTCAGGAATCTATTACATAGCTGCCCACCGATTTGCGTACCTTTAAACCAACCTAAAAAGAATCAAGTGGTTGGAGGACCTGAAGATCGTGAAGCTGTTCATCTTTGTTGAGGCTCACGTAAACACAACTTTACACGTCGGAGATCGGAAGGTCAAGCTGAATATGTATGTGTACGAGGAAGTGACCCGAATAATCCCCACCGAGACAGGATCAAGATATTGGGACGCTACGAGAAGAATGGGTATCAAAGGAAAGGATACCCTTATCTTCCAATGACTTATCGATTCCTGAAGATCCATGCCCCAAATCCATACTATTACCTAGTTCCCGTAGTTGAATGTAACACAACCTTATTCTCCCCGAATTAATGTATCAGCTTGCTCTACCATCCCAAGAAATTGTACTCTGAAAGGGCTATGCCCTTATGAATGAAATAAGACTTCTCTTCATCAATGATTGTCTTGACTGTGAATATTCATAAAGAAGTAAAGTGATTTGGTCATGTGGCTAAAAGCTGAATTGGGCATGAAATATAATGTAAGTAACCTTTAGCAAGTTGTTAACGTTAAGAATCTCATACCCAGGCACAACCTCAGGTACAGATTCTTAGTCTGACCCCTACACCAAGTACGGCCGTGATTCAGGAAAAGAAGTTTCTTCTCAAGCAAATCAAGCCGTCAGAATTTGACGGGAAAGGAAGGACTGTCCAAGCTGATGCTGAGATTTCGATCGAGTCCATGGAAGATTACTTTGAAGCGGTCGGTATTGCACCCGCAAACCAGGCAATGCTCGCCAAGCTAAAGCTCACCAGCGAAGCCAGACTTTGGTGGAAGCAATGGTGCAGAGACCAAGGGATCTTGGAAGGTTCCATTACCTAGGAAAAGCTAAATAAAGTTGTGCAAGGAAGATACTTACCACCTGCGTATCGCACGCAGAAGATGAACTAGTTCTATGAGCTGAAACAGCTTGGTCTGACCCTTGACGCATACTACTCAAAGTTCGTCTCTCTATTGAAGTATGTACCATAAATGGATATGACACAACAGGTGTCGAAGTTTTGTGCCAGATTAAACCCTCCTGTAAACACCTGCCTCGAATCAATGCGCACGACAGACCTTCAGGACGCACTCATTCGAGTTGCGCCCATAATTCAAGAGGTGTGATCTAGGTAAAGAAATAACAAGACTTGGTCTTATAATGATCAGAACAAAGGAGTGTATAGGTCCCAAGCAAAGAGAGTTCAAGGTCAAAACCAGGGACAAGGAAGAAAGCGAGGACCAACAATGTCAATAACTTTGTTCCTACTCAAGGTAATGGCCGCAATATCCGTTGCTTCCATTGCAACAAGTCTGGTCATTTCAAAAGGCAATGTCCCAAACTTGGCAGAGGACAATATCAAGGACCATTCCAAGGAACCACCCGGGCCAGAGGAAGGACCGCCTGTGTTGCCAAGAAGGAGATATGCAAAGAAGAAGACTCGACCATGGAAGCAGACTTTGAGAGGGCAACAGTCCATGCCACCCTTCACAAGAAAGGCCCGAATCGCTAGTTTTCGGTGATTCAGACACCATCGAATTATCAAGGTAAAGGCTTCAAAACCTTGATTGATTGTGGCAGTACGCATTCCTTTATCTGACCAGCTTGTGCAAGAAGATTAGGAATAGCCACAATAGAAGCACCTACCTTGCTTGTGGAATTAGCAAATGGTCATGAGGTCACTTGTACCAGGCAAACTGCTAAGGTGGAATTCTTTCTGGGAGGAAAGTCGACTTTGGTCAGATTCAGGGTCATGAACCTAGGTATCCATGAGTGTTTGCTCGAAATGGATTGGCTTAAACCTAATGATGCCCACATTCATTGTGGAAAGGGTCAAGTTTCCTTTCGAAACTCTGAAGGGGAATTGGTCACAACTCAAGGAGAGGCTGGAAAGCCGAAAATTCATTTGGCCAAAGCATCTCGGATAATAAAGGGAGTTAAAAAGGGACTACCTATCTACTTGATTAAGCTTAATAAGCTAGATCAGAATCGGGCGTCTAGTGAAGAACCTTCATGGCTAAAGGAGTATGCAGATGTATTTCCTAAAGAGCTGACAGAACTTCCGACTCAAAGGGAAGTTGATCGTGAGATCAAGCTAGTGCCGAGAGCTGCACCAATTGCAAAGAGGCCGTATAGAATGTCCATCCCGAAAGGAATTGAGCTGAAGGAGCAACTCAAGCAGCTGTTAGATCAAGGCTATATCCGTCCTAGCAGTTCAGCATGGGGAGCTCCTCTGCTGTTCCAGAAGAAGAAGGATGGAACACTTCCGCTGTGTATTGATTACAAAGGGTTGAATTAATTAACCATTAAGGACAAGTACCCTATTCCAAGAATAGATGAACTTCTTGACTGTCTTCAAGGTGCGAAGATCTTATCCAAGATTGATCTCAGGTCTGGATACTATCAAATAAGGATCAAGTAAGAAGATATCCCAAAAATGGCATTTAACACAAGCTATAGACACTTTGAGTTCCTAGTCATGTCATTCGGGCTGACAAATGCACCTGCCACCTTAAATAGGCTAATGCAGGATATCTTTAGGCCATATCTTGATGACTTCGTACTCGTCTTCTTTGACGATGCCCTAGTCTACTCCAAACAGGAAGAAGATCATGAACCCCAGCTTTACATTGTCCTTGAGACAATGAGGGCACACAAGCTTTATGCGAAGAAGTGTGCATTCTTCAGACGTCAGATTGAATATCTGGGATTCATCGTGTCAGTGGAAGGAATCTCAGTGGATCCGGCCAAAGGCAGAGATGTTCTGGAATGGACAATACCAACAACTGTCAAGGAAATACGGAGTTTTCTTGGTTTGATAGGATGGTATAGGGTCTTTATCAAAAACTATGATTTGATTGCAGCTCCTCTGACGGATCTACTGAAGAAACAAACATGGATTGCATGGTCAACTGCCGAACAATCTAGCTTTGATAAACTAAAGCAAAGTTTGGTATCAGCACCTATCCTGAAACTTACGGACCTCAGTAAGGAGTTCGAAGTAGTAACTCATGCTAGCACGCTTGCCTTAGGATGTGTGCTTATGCAAGAAGGTCATCATGTAGCATAGTCTTCAAGAAAACTAAAGAGCCATGAGAAGAATTATGCTACCCATGATCTAGAGCTGTTAGCTGTCATCCATGCTCTAAAGCTTTGGAGACACTACCTGCTAGGTAACAATTTTACCCTAGTGACCGATCATAAAAGTCTCAAGTGGATCTTTACCCAGAACGAGCTCAACATGAGGCAACATTGGTGGATTGAAGTGTTGGAGTATGATTTTGAAATCAAATACCGGCCTAGAAAGGAGAATGTAGTTGCCGATGCACTTAGTTGCAAGGCATTCCTTAATTCTCTAATATTGCAAAATCCATCAACAGCTAGATCTCTAGCCACAAAGGTATCTATTCCAAACAACCCGATACTTGAGCTAGCTAGAGAAGAAGCATGCCATGATCCAACCTATCAGAAGATGCTAAGGGAGATCCCTATCAAGGATCAAGACCCGAAGCTATAGGCTAAGTATCAAGAATTCTCTATCAATAGTGGACTTGTCTATTATAGAACAAGATTATGCATACCGGCAAACCAGTCACTCAAGCAAAAGATACTTTGGGAAGCTCATGATTCCCCTTTCTCAGGACATCCTGGCTATGCCAAGACCCTCAATGTAGTCAGGAAGAGCTACTATTGGGAGAGGCTTAAAGGTGACATTCTCAAATATGTCATTGAGTGTTTGTCTTGTCAACGCATTAAGGCCGAACATGTCAAAATGCCAAGAAAGTTGGAACCACTTGACATTCCCCAAATGAAATGAGAATGCATCAGTATATGGACTTTGTTGCTGGTCTACCCCAAGTTCAGGGAGGATACAACTCCATTATGGTGGTGGTGGATATGCTCACCAAGGTTGCACATCTTATTCCTGTTAAGACAAACTATAAAGCCTCAGACATTGCAAGGTTATTTATCAAGGAGATATTCAAACTGCATGGGTTGCCTAGAAGAATCATTAGTGATCGTGATTCCCTCTTCACATCACACTTCTGGAAAGCTATCTTTGAAGCCATTTAGACTCAACTCTATTTTAGTACAGCTTACCATCCCCAAACCGATGGCCAAACGAAGCGAGTCAACTAAGTCATTGGGGTAATGCTAAGGGCACACTACTGCCGTGAACGAAAAATGTGGATTCAATACTTGCCACTGGTTGAGTTTGCCTACAATGCTTCTTATCAAAAAAGCATTCAGATGACCCCTTTTCAAGCATTGTATGGGCGTGACTGTCAAAGCCCTTTCAACTTCTCGGATCCAACCTTGAGGGTTGAAGCTTCAAGGCAGATGCTGGAAGATATGGATGACCAAATGAAGTCAATAAGACAGGACATCCAGGCCGCCAAGGATAGACAGAAGGCATACTCGGATTTGAGACATCAAGATAGAACCTTCGCGGAAGGAGACATGGTCTTCATTCACGTATGCCCAAAGAAGAGTTCCCTATCCTTAGGAGATTGCAAGAAGCTAAGTCCAAGGTATTGTGGACCCTACAAGATCCTCAAGTGCCTAGGACCCAATGCTTATAGACTGCAACTCCCTGAGAACCTAAAGGTTCATAATGTATTTCATATCAACCTACTGAAGAAGTATGTATCTAATCCTAGCCATATACTTGATTATTAACAAGTTGTAATGCCTAGCCAAGGAGACCTTGAGCTACGGCCTGATAGGATCTTAGATGTTAGGGAGAGGCGATTCAGATCCAGAACCTTGAGAGAATGTCTCATCCAATGGAAAGACTATCTCGAGGAGGATGCCACTTGGATGGATGAAAGTACTCTCAACCAACAATACCCCCAGTTCTTCTCGAGATCTCGATTCCTCCAAGGGGGAGAGAATGTAATATTTCTACCCAAAAATATTATAGAACTTGATCCCCGCACGCCGGTGTAAAAGGTGTGCAAAGTCATCTCCCGCGTCGACTAATGACGGTGGCCAAGTAGTTAACCCGGACGCGTAATAACGAATCCATCCACATTGTGCAAATGAGGCCGGGGATTAAAACTGCAAATCCGTGTAAAAAATCCCTTCTATGGAAAAAGGGAAATTGAAAATGGTGGGAATTTAGGCAATTTTTTTTTTACTAATTATCCCTTCCCCCAGCCGATGCATGGCTAGAGGGGAGGGAGTGGGAGAAGGAGGTGAAGAGGTGGAGTGCATGGGGAGAAGAGAGAAGCATGAGGGCTCCATGTGTGTGGAGTCTCTACCCCCCCCCCCCTTAAGCACTATATAACCTCCCTCTTAGCCTTGGGGGGAGGTACGATCAAGAGGGTACGATCAGAGAGTGAAGGAAAGAAGCTGCGGTGCTGCACGATTAGAGGGAGAGGACATCATCTGCCGCGCCGCTGCCCGTCGTCATCTCACCACCACATGTGACACCCCTGTAGCATGAGCTGGGGAGAGGAGGAACAAAAGACAATGGGCAATTGCCACCGTGCTGCTACAGCTGCCAAAATGTGCCGCGCTGCTGCCCCACAGTCCGCCTACTGCGCCGGCTGCAGCTCATACTCCGGGCCACCATCGCCATCGATCACTACCCCCTCTTTTGTCATCGAAATCTCCTTTTCCAATCATTGGCCTCCATCCACGTAATCCTGGGAAGCAGAAGCTTCCTAGAAGCTTCTAAAGGAAAGGCCCTTAAGCCCTGTGCACGTGGTCTTTACCTGGATCTTAAAACCCACGCCTTGTGAAGGGTATTCCTGCATAAGGGAGGAGCAGACAGACTTGAAGGCTGTTTTGCCAAAGCTCGGAGGAAATTCGGAGATCGCATAAAGGATCGCAGAGTTCGTCATCAACGATGGCTCCCAAGGAGACGCAAGGCGCACCCACGGGAGGTTCTTCCCCAAACATACAGGTGGACATCCCCACGAGCCCTCAAACCCAGGTTCTACGATTTTAATTCCACGTAAAATAAATGCGTTAAGCATGATAACTTTCATGGAAAGGAAGCACTTATGCATGTTTCTAATTCACCTAGCCTAGTTAAAATGCATTTGGGAAAATTTGCCTACTCGAATAATTTACTAGAATTAATTCATGACATGCAATTGGGTTATTTGCATTTCTAATGTTATGAATGTAAATTACCTATCCATCTTACAAGCTTAGTAGCATGTTGCCTTGTCGTGCATTTCAAAGTGACAAGCCTAAAACGCATATTGCCTAGCGTTAAAAGATGAAATTGTTAAGTGCATCTTTGATTGGCCGTGGAAAGAATAAGCGTATATTGCATTTAGTCAATAACTTCCTTGTTATGACTTGCATGGAAAGAGTTGTTAACGTCCGTTGCACGGCATGAAAATGAAACCTTGGACAATTGCATGTTACATATTCGTCATGCGAAAAAATCATTCATCAAGAGTTGCATTTGGGAAAGGTTGCATGGGTTATCAAAGCATGAAATTCTAAAGCTTAGACAAAAGGTTGTAGGCATAATTCCTTGATGTAAATCCTAGTAGGTTCTATGTATGTTATTCTCCACATTATCATATGTAATGACTTTAGCAAGAAATGATAGGGTTATTGCAAACCTTTTGGTGCGTAGAAGTAATGAATCGCATGTTTACATGTATTGTGACGTCTTGGAGCTATTTACACCTTTAGAACAAGTTTAGCTTCTCTAGGAAAGGATCCTCCTTGTCGCAAGACAAGTAGATCAATTTAGTTAAATCACTTGTAATATTATAACCATTAGGGATTCGTATGGGCATAACTAGTCGATAGGATAAATACCTCATGTACTAGCTAGGGCTTGGCACGTTAGAAATGCAGCCTAGTATCGTGCTTGGACGCCGAGTCGAAACCCTCAAACCCAAAGGTCCCACCCACATTCACGGAATGTTTGGGTCAATTGGACGCCCATGCAAACAACGATCTAGGGTTTCTACCCTAAGGATCGACTGACCTAATGTTAAAACTTGGATTGAGTTTGAAAACCCTAGGACTGAACGTTGTCGGCCTAGTACAATTAGGATTGGGATGGGTAAGAAGACACCCTAAACCCCGCATCTTGTCTAAATAAAAATCCTTGACAAGAAACGCCGTTCAATGGGTGAAATGATCCCATGAGTTAGGTGCGACACTTGTGCAACAAGTTGCAACGTCGCATGGCTTTGTGGTTTATCCACAAGATAAATTTGCCACTCCTCGAAATAAGGTTGGCAAGTTCTAGCGCAAGTCTAACTTGCAAGAGGATGAGTAGACATCCTGTTACATGACCTTTCTTGGGATGATTTGCCAAGTTAAGGGAAGTTATGTATTGCTTAGTAAGCAAAGGATCAAACAAGTTAGAGCGATGTGGTCACCAGGATTCACTGTCTTAACTTAAGAAACCTAAGGTATTGGTTAGTCTGGGTTGACAGGGTATGACCCTAACCCAAGGACAAAAGGGTAAACAAACAAACCCTTGGGGATCTTGCCAAGTCGCAATTGGTCCCGGATCGAATGGTGGATGCATTCGGAGAGAAGGATTCACTCCTTAGCAGTTGGCCAATTAAACGACCACTGGATTGATTGTGCTTGTAACAGTTTAGGAGCACTGTTTGCATTATTTGCTCAAGGAACTAAAGATGGAAAGATAATTAATGCTTCAGGTTGAAGGCTTGAAGGGAGAGACAGCATCAGTTACCCCCGACTGTCTGCCTGACCCTAACCGAGGGGGTTGTTAGCCGCGCCAGGAACGTGGACCGAACCCGCCGTGAGAGGTCTCTCCGTTGGGTGCTACTTGGAGAGCAGGAGGACGCTTGGGTGCCAAGGGGACCTCTGGTTATAAAACCCTTGCCTTCCGGGCTCTGCACAAGAGGCCAATGCGACTCGAGATTGGATCTCGAGGCCCCCATACTAGTCTACGAGGGGCGGAATCTTGGATTAGTAATCCCTGTGGATTGCTGGATTGCCTACGGGCGAATTATGGATTAGCCTACGAGCTAGACTATATGGATGTATTCCAAAGATAAATAAGATCAATTGATGTAAAGGAACTTGTTTGAAACTGTTTTTCTATGTCAAGTGCTAAGATTACGTGAAGGAACCAATGACTAATTGGCTAATTAAGGAAGTTGTTTTATGCATGTCAAACTAAATGTGGTAGGTAATTAGGTAACTAAAGCAAACTGAGGAAAGTGCGGTGGATGTGGCCATGGGTCCGTCTGTAATATTTTCGCACACTGCGTACCGTAAATATTGACTTCCCGCACGTCGTGTAAATCCTGTGCAAGGTTATCCCCTACATCGTATTATTGGTAGCTTAATCCATACCATGCACGCTCAAAAAAATGAGGCCTCCGCATTGTAAATAAGAGGCTGAGGTTGAAGACCGTAAAAGCCGCGAGGGAACACCCTTTTTGAAGGGGCAATTTGGAGATTTTTAGGCAAATTTTTTTTAATTATTATCCCTTCCCCCCAGCCGATGCATGGCTGGAGGAGAGGCAGTGTGGGGAGGAATGGCCAAGGAGGAGTGAGTCGGATTGCATGAGGAGGAGTCCTCCACGTGTGTGGAGGCCCTCTTTCCCACCCCAAGGCCTATAAAAACCCCCCCCCAGGGAGTCAGAGGGGGGAGGAAAAAGCGTGGGAGGAGGCCGCCGTGTAGGAAGTCGCCAGTCGCCTTAGGCCGCCACCACATTCCGCCAGACCGCCACAGTCCGCCGCCGTGCAGGAAGCCGCCAGGCCACCTCAGTCCACCGCCATCCCCGCCCTCTTCACGACAAACCCCCCCCCTCGACGTTGCTGCAGGACAGAAGCTTCTTAGAAGCTTCTTAAGAAGCTTCTAAGGATTAAGGCCATAGGCCTTGATCCTACGCGACTTCGCGATTTTGAATCCAGTTAGGGAAATGCCTATTCCCACACAAGGAGAAGATAGCGATCCTCTAGCCGTCTCGGAAAGCGAGAGTAAAGGAGTCCGTAACCACGACTACAATGGCTCCCAAGAAGTTGCAAGGCGCGACCGCGGGAGGTTCATCTCCGAGCATACAAGTGGATATCTCCCCGAGCCCACAAGTCCAGGTTTTTTCGAGTTTATTCTCGCATAAAGAAATGTTTAGGCACGCTTAATTCCATAAGGGAGAATGCATTTTACGCTTATTTTTAATGCATGTGGCAGTGTTAAAAATACATTTGATAAATTATCTCTTTAAACATTAGATAAGGTTGGTGCATGTCATGGAATTGAAACGGTTGCATTTCCGGAGTTGTCCGCCTTAAAGGACTAGCTGCATGTTGCTATTTAGGAACATTATCAAAGTAATGAGTCTAAACATATAGGATAAAGAAATGAAATTGATAAGTGCATTTGGTTACTAGACATGGTAGGAATAAGCGTGTGCCGCATTTTGGGTAACATCTTCCTTGTAATGATTTGTGGGGGAAAAGTTAACACCCATAAGATATTATCCGGGAAGAAATAGAAGAGTACGAAAATGATCTTATGAACTTGCAAGTAGCATGTAACATGGGATAAGTTAACACTAGTTTTAGTTGGTATGAACTTCATTAACTACATTGTAGCTAGGGGGAAGTTGCGTGTTGCATAGTCATCATGCAGAAATTCCATTCATTAGGAGCCGTATCTAGAAAAGGTCGCATGGGTTATCAAAGCATGAGATTCTAAAGTGTAGACAACAAGGTTGTAAGCATAATTATTTGATGTAAGCCCCAGTATGTCCTAGGAAGGTTAGTATCCAGATTATCATGCATTTTTACTATACCAAGGAAAGATAGAGTTATTGTGAACCATGTGATGCGTGGGAGCAATGAAGCACATGTTTACATGTAATATGTTAGTTGCAACTGTTTTTCCTCTTTTAGATCTAGTTTATTGTCTCTAGGACGGATTCATCCTTGTCGCGAGACAAGCATAATGAATTATCCAAATCACCTAGCCACAAAGGAATCATATGGTACTATAGACACCCCGAACACTAACTAGGTTAAGGATTCGACCAAGTTTTCCAAATGTCGCTAAGTCGAAACCTTCAAGCCAATAGTCCTAACCACATTCCCAAAATGTTGAGCTAATTGGATGCTCATGTAAACAATAATCTAGGATTCCTACCTTAAGGACCAAGCGTTCAAGACGATGAAACTCGATTTGAGTTGGACTAAACGCTGTCGATTTAGTGAAATTAAGGATGGGTGGGTAAAAAGACACCCTAAACCCTCCTTCTCGTCTGAAGTTAATTCCGTGACCTGAATACGCCATTCATTAGGTGAAATGATCTCTTAGAATGGAAGCGACACTTGTGCAATAAATTGCAACGTCACTTAGCTTTGCGGTTTGATCGTAAGAAGTTTTGCCATTCCGTGGATTAAGGTTGGCAGGTTCTTGCGCCAGTTTAAACTCGCAAGGGAAAAAGGGTAGTCGTCCTTTTACTCCATCCTCATTAGGGAAACTTTGTCAAGTTAAGGGAAGCTAGGCATTTGCTTAAACGCAAATGATTAATCAATAAACTAAAGCGACATGGTCGCCGGAATTTACCATAAACCAAACCTAAAGTATTGACAGGGTATGACCCTAACCCAAGGACGATATGAATCTTGCCAAGTTGCAATTGACTCCGGATCGAATGCGGGTTGCATTCGGAGAAAAGGAGTCACTCCTTAACAGTTTGCCAGCCAAAACGACCACTGGAATTGATTGTGCTTGTAACAGTTTAGAAAGCACTGTTTGCCTTGTTTGCTCAATGAACTAAAGGATGAAATGATATCTAAATACTTCAGGTTGAAGGCCTGAAGAGAGAGGCGGCTTCAATTACCCCCGACTGCCTGCCTGACCCTAACCAAGGGGGTTGTTAACCGCGCCGGGAACGTGGACCGAACCCGCCGTGAGAGGTCCCTCCGTTGAGTTCTACTTGGAGCAGGAGGACGCTTGGGTGCCAGAGGGGGCTCTGGCCGTAAATCCCTCGCCTTCCCGGCCCTGCACAAGAGGCTAACGTGACTCGGGATTGGATCTCGAGGCCCGCATACTAGTCTATGGGCAAAAGCTTGGATTAGTGATCCCTGGTGGATTACTGGATAGCCTTCGGGCGGATTATGAACAAGCCTACGGGCGGAACTCCTTGTATTTCAAAGATAAAAGGATAAAATGATAATAAAGAAGTTGTTTGACATTGTTTTCTTTATGTCCTGTGATAAGATTACGTGAAGGAACCAGTGCTTAACAGGGTTAATCAAGGAAGCTGTTTGTTACATGTCAAATTAATGTGGTAGGTAATTACATAACTAAAACAAACCGAGGAAAGTGCGGAGGATGGACCATGGGTCCGTCCTATGGATGGGTGGTCCCGGTCAGCCGGGAACTTTTCTTAAAAATCTTCAACGAACAGAGGGATGATCCTCATCGCCGAGCAAATAACTAGAAGGATGACTTAGATTTACCTGTTACCCGATTCACGCTGTTTTAGGGGAACGGAATGGGACTATGCCTTATGGCAGAGAGGTTGAGCATTGCATCCCTCTCATTTCCCATTCTCCTTGAACCAAGTGCAGCGTGAATCCGCTTCGGACCTGGCGTTTCTGCGTAAAGTAGTTCGCTCGGGTCTGACGCTAGTTGCTGCTAGCTAATGACCAAACTAGAAAACCTTAATTCCAGTCGATCCTAAGTGGGAAACGGCCAGGACACTTCCGCTACGTGGCAGACGCGGAAGGACCTAGATTACAAAACCCGTAACATTCCATGGGAGTGCCGGGCGGAGTTCTCTAGGCAGCCTTCCGATGGACTGCCAAGACGTGTCCTAGAGGATTCTAGTGGACACGTTACAGTTGGTATCAGAGCCGACCAACAATGGAATTGTTTTCATAAGATTTCATTAAAAATGAAGTAAAGAAATTGTTCCTGTCCAAACATTTCCTCATCTTCAATACTGTCTTGTAGAATTACGAGGCGTGGAACAAGTTTTTGGTGTTCCGGATCATGTTTATGACTGCAATGCATTCTCCGCATTATAGGCAGAGAATTGAAATGATGAACATCCTGGAGCAGATTTATAATCCATCACCTCTATATATAGAGCGAAGATGGACTGGGTCTTCAGGAATCTATTACATAGCTGCCCACCGGTTCACTTATCTACAGACCAACCTGAAGAGGATCAAGTGGTTGGAAGATTTGAAAATCGTGAAACTGTTCATTTTTGTGGAAGCTCACGTAAATTCAACTTTGCATATTCGAGGTCGGAAAGTTGAATTGAACTCATATGTATATGAGGAAGTAACCCGTGTAATTCCAGCTGATAGGATTAAGGTATTGGGCCGCCATGGGAAGTATGGATTCCAGCGGAAAGGATATCCTGAACTTCCGATGAATTATCGATTCCTAAAGATTCATGACCCAAAACCCTACTATTACACAGTTCCTGTAGACAAATCCAATACAATGTTGTTCTCCCCAAACTAAATGTAATGATTGGATTATCATCACACGAGATGTTGTATAGGGCTACGCCATATAAATATAAATAAGGACTTCTTTTTATCACTATCCGATTGTGCATCAGGGTTGTTGCAAGAAGTTAAGTAGCTTCATGATTTACGAGATAGCTGAACTAAAGAAAAGCTAATGTCAATGATCATACAATAATGTTAAGAAAACTTTTACTCAGGCACAACCCCAGGTACAGGTTCCAAATTCGCCCCCTACATCAAGTACTACTGTGATCCAGGAGAAGAAGTTCCTCCTCAAACAGATAAAGCCACTCGAGTTTGACGGGAGAGGCAGATTCGTCCAGTCGGATGCTGAGATTTGGATTGAATCTATGGAGGACTACTTCGAAGCAGCTGGCACTGCACCAACCAATCAAGCCATGCTCGCCAAATTAAAACTCACCGGTGAAGCCAGACTATGGTGGAAACAATGGTGAAGGGATCAAGGGATTTCAGAGGGGTCCGTTACCTGGGAGAAGTTAAAGCAAGCCGTGCAAGGGAGATATTTGCCACCTGCATATCGTACACAGAAAATGAATGAGTTCTATGAGCTAAAACAGTTAGGAATCACTCTTGACGCATACTACTCTAAATTTGTCTCACTCTTAAAGTATGCGCCACAAATGGACACGACACAGCAAGTATCCAAATTTTGCGCAGGCTTAAATCCACCTGTAAATACCCGTCTCGAATCTATGCATCCATCAGATCTTCAGGATGCACTCATTCGAGCGGCACCTATAATTCAGGAAGTGCAAGCTAAACCAAGGGGTATTAAGAATTGGTCTTATAGCGACCCGAACAGAGGAGCATTCAGACCCCAAGTTAAGAGAGTTCAAGGCCACAATCAGGGACAAAGGAAGAAAGTAAGGACAAATAACGTCAACAACTTTGTTCCTACTCACGGTAATGGCCGAAACATCCGATGTTTCCACTGCAATGAACTCGGTCACTTCAAAAGGCAATGTCCCAAGCTTAGCGAAGGACTCCGTCAAGGTGCAGGGCGCGGTCAAGGAGCCGCACCCGTGGTAGAGGAAGAGCTGCCTGCATTATCAATAGGCAAAGATGTGAAGCAGAGGAAGAGGAAGATCCGACTATGGAAGCGGATTTCGAAAGAGCGATGGTCCATGCCGCTCTACATAAGAAGGGCCCGAATCGCCAATTCTCGGTGATTCAGACACCGTCGGACTATCAAGGTAAAGGTTTCAAAACCTTGATTGATTGTGGCAGTACACATTCCTTTATCTCACCAGCATGTGCTAAGAGATTAGGAATAGCCACAGTAGAAGCACCTACCCTACTTGTGGAATTGGCAAACGGTCGTGAGGTAACTTGTACCAGGCAAACTGCTAAGGAGGAGTTCTATCTGGGAGGAAAGAAAACCTCAGTCAAATTCAGAGTCATGAATTTAGGTATCCATGAGTGCCTACTCGGGATGGATTGGCTTAAGCCTAATGACGCTCACATCCACTGTGGAAAGGGTCAAGTTTCTTTCCGAAACTCTGAAAGAGAGTTTGTTACGACTCAAGGTGAAGCGGGAGTGCCAAGGATCCAGTTAGCCAAAGTATCGCGGATCATAAAAGGGGTTAAGAAAGGATTACCTGTTTACTTGATCAAACTCAACAAGTTAGATCGAAAGCAAGAGTCTCATGAGGGACCCTCTTGGCTAAAAGAATACGCTGACGTATTCCCTGAGGAATTAACTGAACTTCCACCTCCAAGAGAAGTTGATCATGAAATAAGGCTAATACCTGGAGCTGCGCCAATTGCAAAGAGACCTTATAGAATGTCTATTCCGGAAGCTATTGAGTTGAAGGAACAACTCAAGCAACTGTTAGATCAGGGTTACATCCGGCCTAGCAACTCACCATGGGGAGCTCCAGTTCTATTCCAGAAAAAGAAAGATGGGACACTTCGACTATGTATTGATTACCGTGGGTTGAATCAATCAACAGTCAAGAACAAGTATCCTATTCCTAGAATAGATGAGCTTCTCGATCGCCTTCAAGGTGCAAAGATCTTCTCCAAAATTGATCTCAGGTCAGGTTACTATCAAATCAGGATCAAGGATGAGGATATTCCAAAAACAGCCTTCAATACAAGATATGGGCACTTTGAATTCTTGGTTATGTCATTCGGGCTTACAAATGCACCTGCCACCTTCAATAGATTAATGCAGGATATTTTTAGACCATATCTTGATGATTTCGTGCTTGTCTTCTTCGACGACATTTTAGTCTATTCTAAACAGGAAGAAGATCATGAACCTCAACTACGGATTGTTTTGGAGACAATGAGGTCTCATAAGCTGTATGCAAAAATGAAGAAGTGTGCATTCTTCAAACGTCAAATTGAATATCTAGGATTCATAGTATCATCAGAAGGAATATCAGTAGACCCAGCCAAAGTCAGAGATGTGCTTGAATGGCCAGTACCAGTATCCGTCAAAGAAATACGCAGTTTTCTTGGCTTGACAGGATGGTATAGGGTCTTTATCAAAAACTATGCTTTGATTGCAGCACCTCTTACCGACTTACTAAAGAAGCAGACTTCCATTACATGGTCAACTCCCGAGCAAAATAGCTTCGACCAATTGAAGCAATGTTTGGTATCGGCACCTATTCTGAAACTTCCCAACCTCAATAAGGAGTTCGAGGTAGTAACTGATGCCAGCATTCTTGCCTTGGGGTGTGTTCTTATGCAGGAAGGTCATCCAGTAGCATACTCTTTAAGGAAATTGAAGAGTCATGAAAAGAATTATGCCACGCATGATCTGGAGTTATTAGCTGTCATCCATGCTCTAAAGCTTTGGAGACACTACGTGTTGGGTAACAAGTTTACTCTAGTAACAGATCATAAGAGTCTCAAATGGATTTTTACCCAGAACGAGCTCAACATGAGGCAACGGCGATGGATCGAAGTATTGGAAGAGTATGATTTTGAAATCAAGTATCAACCGGGGAAAGAGAATGTAGTTGCCGATGCACTCAGTCGCAAGGCATTCCTAAATTCCCTAATCTTGCAGAATCCATCAACGGCCAGATCTCTGGCTACAAAGGTATCTATGCCAAGCAACCCTATACTCGAACTAGCTAGAGAGGAGGCATGCCATGATTTGGCCTACCAAACCATGATAAAAGAAATAGCTACCAAAGAGCAGAATCTGAAGTCACAAGCTAAGTATCGGGAATTTTCCACTGATAATGGACTTGTTTATTACAGAACAAGGTTATGTATACCAACAAGCCAGTCACTTAAGCAAAAGATATTATGGGAAGCTCATGATTCCCCTTTCGCAGGACATTCTGGCTATGCAAAAACTCTTAATGCAGTTAGGAAGAGCTATCATTGGGAGAGGCTCAAGGGTGACGTTCTCAAATATGTCACTGAATGTTTGTCTTGCCAACGTATCAAGGCTGAACATGTCTTGATGCCAGGAAAATTGCAACCACTTGACATTCCCCAAATGAAATGGGAATTCATCAGTATGGATTTTGTGGTGGGCTTACCCCAAGTCCAAGGAGGATACAACTCCATTATGGTTGTAGTTGACATGCTTACTAAGGTTGCACATCTGATTCCAGTAAAGACAAACTATAAAGCCTCCGACATTGCAAGGGTGTTTATCAAAGAGATATTCAAGCTACATGGGCTACCTAGAAGGATCGTTAGCGATCGAGACTCTCTCTTCACTTCACACTTCTGGAGAGCTATCTTTGAAGCTATTGGAACTCAGCTCTATTTTAGCACTGCCTACCATCCCCAAACGGATGGACAAACAGAACGAGTAAATCAAATCATTGAGGATATGCTTAGGGCTTACTGCTGTCGAGAGCCGAAGAGGTGGATTCAATACTTGCCGTTAGTAGAATTTGCTTACAATGCTTCTTACCAGCAGAGCATTCAAATGACGCCTTTTCAGGCATTGTATGGTCATGATTGTCGAAGTCCCCTAAATTTTTCTGATCCTACCCTAAGGGTGGAAGCTTCAAGACAAATGTTGGAGGACATGGATGACCAAATAAGGTCAATAAGACAAGATATACAAGCAGCCAAAGATAGACAAAAGGCATATGCGGATTTGAAACGCCAAGAGAGGGTCTTCGGAGAAGGAGACATGGTCTTCATTCGTGTACGGCCGAAAAAGAGTTCTTTATCTCTAGGTGAATGCAAGAAGCTAAGTCCAAGGTATTGTGGACCGTATAAAATCCTCAAATGCCTGGGACCCAATGCTTATAAATTGCAACTTCCTGATAACCTAAAGGTTCACAATGTGTTCCATATTAGTCTCTTAAAAAAATATGTACCCAACCCAAATCATGTACTAGATGACGAACAAATTGTAATGCCTAGTCAAGGAGTCCTTGAACTAAGACCGGAAAAGATTTTAGATGTCAGAGAGAGACAGTTAAGATCTAGAATCTTGAAAGAATGCCTCGTCCAGTGGAAAGATTATCCTGAAGAGGATGCTACCTGGATGGATGAAAGCTCTCTCAATCTTCAATATCCCCAGTTTATCTCGAGATGAGGACATCTCGATTCTTCCAAGGGGGAGAGAATGTAATATTTCTGCACACTGCGTACCGTAAATATTGACTTCCCGCACGTCGTGTAAATCCTGTGCAAGGTTATCCCCTACATTGTATTATTGGTAGCTTAATCCATACCATGCATGCTCAAAAAAATGAGGCCTCCGCATTGTAAATAAGAGGCTGAGGTTGAAGACCGTAAAAGCCGCGAGGGAACACCCTTTTTGAAGGGGCAATTTGGAGATTTTTAGGCAAATTTTTTTTAATTATTATCCCTTCCCCCCAGCCGATGCATGGCTGGAGGAGAGGGAGTGTGGGGAGGAATGGCCAAGGAGGAGTGAGTCGGATTGCACGAGGAGGAGTCCTCCACGTGTGTGGAGGCCCTCTTTCCCCCCCCAAGGCCTATAAAAACCCCCCCCCAGGGAGTCAGAGGGGGGAGGAAAAAGCGTGGGAGGAGGCCGCCGTGTAGGAAGTCGCCAGCCGCCTTAGGCCGCCACCACATTCCGCCAGACCGCCACAGTCCGCCGCCGTGCAGGAAGCCGCTAGGCCACCTCAGTCCGCCGCCATCCCCGCCCTCTTCACGACAAACCCCCCCCCCCCCTCGACGTTGCTGCAGGATAGAAGCTTCTAAGGATTAAGGCCATAGGCCTTGATCCTACGCGACTTCGCGATTTTGAATCCGGTTAGGGAAATACCTATTCCCACGCAAGGAGAAGATAGCGATCCTCTAGCCGTCTCGGAAAGCGAGAGTAAAGGAGTCCGTAACCACGACTACAATGGCTCCCAAGAAGTTGCAAGGCGCGACCGCGGGAGGTTCATCTCCGAGCATACAAGTGGATATCTCCCCGAGCCCACAAGTCTAGGTTTTTTCGAGTTTATTCTCGCATAAAGATATGTTTAGGCACACTTAATTCCATAAGGGAGAATGCATTTTACGCTTATTTTTAATGCATGTGGCAGTGTTAAAAATACATTTGATAAATTATCTCTTTAAACATTAGATAAGGTTGGTGCGTGTCATGGAATTGAAACGGTTGCATTTCCGGAGTTGTCCGCCTTAAAGGACTAGCTGCATGTTGCTATTTAGGAACATTATCAAAGTAATGAGTCTAAACATATAGGATAAAGAAATGAAATTGATAAGTGCACTTGGTTACTAGACATGGTAGAAATAAGCGTGTGCCGCATTTTGGGTAACATCTTCCTTGTAATGATTTGCGGGGGAAAAGTTAACACCCATAAGATATTATCCGGGAAGAAATAGAAGAGTACGAAAATGATCTTATGAACTTGCAAGTAGCATGTAACATGGGATAAGTTAACACTAGTTTTAGTTGGTATGAACTTCATTAACTACATTGTAGCTAGGGGGAAGTTGCGTGTTGCATAGTCATCATGCAGAAATTCCATTCATTAGGAGCCGTATCTAGAAAAGGTCGCATGGGTTATCAAAGCATGAGATTCTAAAGTGTAGACAACAAGGTTGTAAGCATGATTATTTGATGTAAGCCCTAGTATGTCCTAGGAAGGTTAGTATCCAGATTATCATGCATTTTTACTATACCAAGGAAAGATAGAGTTATTGTGAACCATATGATGCGTGGGAGCAATGAAGCACATGTTTACATGTAATATGTTAGTTGCAACTGTTTTTCCTCTTTTAGATCTAGTTTATTGTCTCTAGGAAGGATTCATCCTTGTCGCGAGACAAGCATAATGAATTATCCAAATCACCTAGCCACAAAGGAATCATATGGTACTATAGACACCCCGAACACTAACTAGGTTAAGGATTCGGCCAAGTTTTCCAAATGTCGCTAAGTCGAAACCTTCAAGCCAATAGTCCTAACCACATTCCCAAAATGTTGAGCTAATTGGATGCTCATGTAAACAATAATCTAGGATTCCTACCTTAAGGACCAAGCGTTCAAGACGATGAAACTCGATTTGAGTTGGACTAAACGCTGTCGATTTAGTGAAATTAAGGATGGGTGGGTAAAAAGACACCCTAAACCCTCCTTCTCGTCTGAAGTTAATTCCGTGACCTGAATACGCCATTCATTAGGTGAAATGATCTCTTAGAATGGAAGCGACACTTGTGCAATAAATTGCAACGTCACTTAGCTTTGCGGTTTGATCGTAAGAAGTTTTGCCATTCCGTGGATTAAGGTTGGCAGGTTCTTGCGCCAGTTTAAACTCGCAAGGGAAAAAGGGTAGTCGTCCTTTTACTCCATCCTCATTAGGGAAACTTTGTCAAGTTAAGGGAAGCTAGGCATTTGCTTGAACGCAAATGATTAATCAATAAACTAAAGCGACATGGTCGCTGGAATTTACCATAAACCAAACCTAAAGTATTGACAGGGTATGACCCTAACCCAAGGACGATAGGAATCTTACCAAGTTGCAATTGACTCCGGATCGAATGCGGGTTGCATTCGGAGAAAAGGAGTCACTCCTTAACAGTTTGCCAGCCAAAACGACCACTGGAATTGATTGTGCTTGTAACAGTTTAGAAAGCACTGTTTGCATTGTTTGCTCAATGAACTAAAGGATGAAATGATATCTAAATACTTCAGGTTGAAGGCCTGAAGGGAGAGGCAGCTTCAGTTACCCCCGACTGCCTGCCTGACCCTAACCAAGGGGGTTGTTAACCGCGCCGGGAACGTGGACCGAACCCGCCGTGAGAGGTCCCTCCGTTGAGTTCTACTTGGAGCAGGAGGACGCTTGGGTGCCAGAGGGGGCTCTGGCCATAAATCCCTCGCCTTCCGGGCCCTGCACAAGAGGCTAACGTGACTCGGGATTAGATCTCGAGGCCCGCATACTAGTCTACGGGCAGAAGCTTGGATTAGTGATCCCTGGTGGATTACTGGATAGCCTTCGGGCGGATTATGAACAAGCCTACGGGCGGAACTCCTTGTATTTCAAAGATAAAAGGATAAAATGATAATAAAGAAGTTTTTTGACATTGTTTTCTTTATGTCCTGTGATAAGATTACGTGAAGGAACCAGTGCTTAACAGGGTTAATCAAGGAAGCTGTTTGTTACATGTCAAATTAATGTGGTAGGTAATTACATAACTAAAACAAACCGAGGAAAGTGCGGAGGATGGACCATGGGTCCGTCCTATGGATGGGTGGTCCCGGTCAGCCGGGAACTTTTCTTAAAAATCTTCAACGAACAGAGGGATGATCCTCATCGCCGAGCAAATAACTAGAAGGATGACTTAGATTTACCTGTTACCCGATTCACGTTGTTTTAGGGGAACGGAATGGGACTATGCCTTATGGCAGAGAGGTTGAGCATTGCATCCCTCTCGTTTCCCATTCTCCTTGAACCAAGTGCAGCGTGAATCCGCTTCGGACCTGGCGTTTCTGCGTAAAGTAGTTCGCTCGGGTCTGACGCTAGTTGCTGCTAGCTAATGACCAAACTAGAAAACCTTAATTCCGGTCGATCCTAAGTGGGAAACGGCCAGGACACTTCCGCTACGTGGCAGACGCGGAAGGACCTAGATTACAAAACCCGTAACATTCCATGGGAGTGCCGGGCGGAGTTCTCTAGGCAGCCTTTCGATGGACTGCCAAGACGTGTCCTAGAGGATTCTAGTGGACACGTTACACCGTCCTACGATTGGGTGGTCTCGGTTGGCCGGGAACTTTTCTCAAACGAAATGGATAGCATGGAAGTTTTCTCAGGCGAAGTAGACAACAAGGAACTTTTCTCGAAGGAAATGAACAGCAAGGAACGTTGACTTAGAGTCTAGAATACTAGAACCCCGATTTATGTTGTTTTAGGGGAACGGAATGAGACTATGCCTTATGGGCAAAGAGGTCGAGCTTTGCATCCCTCTCGTTTCCCATTCTCCTTGAACCAAGTGCAGCATGAATCCACTTCGACCTTGTCGTTTCTGCGTAAAGTAGTTCGCCTAGGGTTTGAGGCTAGCTATCGTTCTAGGAATTTGACCACTAGGGGAAACCCTGATTCAGGTCGGTCCTAAGTGGGAACAACCAGAATACTTCCGCTACGTGGCAGACTCGAGAAGACCTAGATCGCAAACCCCGTAACATTCCGTGGGAGTGCATGGGTGGCACTTTCTAGACTCTCTTCCCGATGAGTTGCTAAGACATGTCCTGAAAGGGAACAGGTGGACATGTTACAGTTGGTATCAGAGCGAACCAACGAAGGATCTGTCTTTATAAGGAAACTTAATAAGAAGAAGTAAAGCAAGTGTTGTTGTTAAGAACATTTTCTTACTTATCGATGATGTCTTGCAAAGTCATGAAGCATGAACAGATTCATGGTGTTCCAGGTCATGTTTATGACCGCGATGCATGCCTCGAATTATCGACGAAGGATCGATATGATGAACATCCTAGACCGCATTTATAATCCATCGCCTCTGTACGTGGAACGAAGATGGACGGTTTATTCATGAATCTATTACATAGCTGCCCACCGATTTGTGTACCTTCGAACGAACCTAAAAAGAATCAAGTGGTTGGAGGACCTGAAGATCGTGAAGTTGTTCATCTTTGTTGAGGCTCATGTAAACACAACTTTACATGTCAAAGAGCGGAAGGTCAAGCTAAACACGTATGTGTACGAGGAAGTGACCCGAATAATCCCCACCAACAGGATCAAGGTGTTGGGATGCTACAAGAAGAATGGGTACCAAAGGAAAGGATACCCTAATCTTCCAATGACTTATCGATTCCTGAAGATCCATGACCCAAATCCATACTATTACCTAGTTCCCGTAGTTGAATGTAACACAACCTTATTCTCCTCGAATTAATGTATCAGCTTGCTCTACCATCCCAAGAAATATTTTACTCCAAAAGGGCTATGCCCTTATGAATGAAATAAGACTTCTTTTTATCTATGATTGTCTCGACTGTGAATATTCATAAAGAAGTAAAGTCATTTGGTCATGTGGCTAAAAGCTGAATTGGGCATGAAATGTAATGTAACTAACGTTTAACGAGTTGTTAACGTTAAGAATCTCATACCCAGGCACAACCTCAGGTACAGATTCTTAGTCTGACCCCTACACCAAGTACGGCCGTGATTCAGGAAAAGAAGTTTCTTCTCAAGCAGATCAAGCCACCAGAATTTGACTTGAAAGGAAGGACTGTCCAAGCTGATGTTGAGATTTGGATCGAGTCCATGGAAGATTACTTTGAAGCGGTCGGTATTGCACCCGCCAACCAGGCAATGCTCGCCAAGCTAAAGCTCACCAGCGAAGCCAGACTTTAGTGGAAGCAATGGTGGAGAGACCAAGGGATCTCGGAAGGGTTCGTTACCTGGGAAAAGCTAAAAAAAGCTGTGCAAGGAAGATACTTACCACCTGCGTATCACACGCAAAAGATCAATGAGTTCTATGAGCTGACACAGCTTGGTCTGACCCTTGACGCATACTACTCAAAGTTCGTCTCTCTTTTGAAGTATGTGCCACAGATGGATATGACACAACAGGTGTTGAAGTTTTGTGCCAGATTAAACCCACTTGTAAACACACGCCTTGAATCAATGCACCCGACAGACCTTCAGGATGCACTCATTCGAGCTGTGCCCATAATTCAGGAGGTGCAATCCAGGCCAAGAAATAACAAGACTTGGTCTTATAATGATCAGAACAAAGGAGTATATAGGTCCCAAGCAAAGAGAGTTCAAGGTCAAAACCAAGGACAAAGGAAGAAAACGAGGACCAACAATGTCAATAACTCTGTTCCTACTCAAGGTAATGGCCGCAATCTCTGTTGCTTCCATTGCAACGAGTCCAGTCATTTCAAAAGGCAATGTCCCAAACTTGGCTGAGGACAATGTCAAGGACCATTCCGAGGAACCGCCCGTGGCCAAGAAGCCGCCACCCGGGCCAGAGGAAGGACCGCCTATGTTGCCAATAGGGAGATATGAGAAGAAGAAGACCCGACCATGGAAGTAGACTTTGAGAGGGCAACAGTCCATGCCTATGTTGCCAACAGGGAGATATACGAAGAAGAAGACCCAACCATGGAAGCAGACTTTGAGAGGGAAACAGTCCATGCCTCCCTTCACAAGAAAGGCCCAAATCACCAATTTTCAGTGATTCAGACGCCATCGGATTATCAAGGTAAAGGCTTCAAAACCTTGATTAATTGTGGCAGTACGCATTCCTTTATCTCACCAGCTTGTGCAAGAAGATTAGGAATAGCCACAATAGAAGCACCTACCTTGCTGTGGAATTAGCAAATAATCCTCAAGTCACTTGTACCAGGCAAACTGCTAAGGTGGAATTCTTTCTGGGTGGAAAGTCGACTTCGGTCACATTCAGGGTCATGAACCTAGGTATCCATGAGTGTTTGCTTGGAATGGATTGGCTTAAACCTAATGATGCCCACATTCATTGTGGAAAGGGTCAAGTTTCCTTTCGAAACTCTGAAGGGGAATTGGTCACAACTCAAGGAGAGGCTAGAAAGCCGAAAATTCAATTGGCCAAAGCATCTCGGATAATAAAGGGAGTTAGAAAAGGGACTACCTGTCTACTTGATCAAGCTTAATAAGCTAGATCAGAATCAGGAGTCTAGTGAAGAACCTTCATGGCTAAAGGAGTACGCAGATGTATTTCCTGAAGAGCTAACAGAACTTCTGCCTCAAAGGGAAGTTGATCATGAGATCAAGCTAGTGCCGGGAGCTACGCCAATTGCAATGAGGCCTTATAGAATGTCCATCCCAAAAGGAATTGAGCTGAAGGAGCAACTCAAGCAACTGTTAGATCAGGGCTATATCCGTCCTAATAGTTCACCATGGGGAGCTCCACTGTTGTTCCAGAAGAAGAAGGATGGAACACTTTGGCTGTGTATTGATTACAGAGGATTGAATCAATCAACCATTAAGGATAAGTATCCTATTACAAGAATAGATGAACTTCTTGACCATCTTCAAGGTGCGAAGATCTTCTCCAAGATTGATCTCAGGTTTGGATACTATCAGATAAGGATCAAGGAAGAAGATATCCCAAAGACGGCATTCAACATAAGATATGGACACTTTGAGTTCCTAGTCATGTCGTTTGGGCTGACAAATGCACCTGCCACCTTAAATAGGCTAATGCAGGATATATTTAGGCCATATCTTGATGACTTCGTACTCGTCTTCTTCGACGATGCCCTAGTCTACTCCAAACAGGAAGAAGATCATGAACCCCAGCTTCACATTGTCCTTGAGACAATGAGGACACACAAGCTTTATGCGAAGAAGTGTGCATTCTTCAGATGTCAGATTGAATATCTGGGATTCATCGTGTCAGTGGAAGGAATCTCAGTGGATCCAGCCAAAGGCAGAGATGTTCTGGAATGGCCAATACCAACAACTGTCAAGGAAATACGGAGTTTTCTTGGTTTGATAGGATGGTATAGGGTCTTTATCAAAAACTATGCTTTGATTGCAACTCCTCTGACGGATCTACTGAAGAAGCAAACATTGATTGCATGGTCAACTGCCGAACAATCTAGCTTTGATAAACTAAAGCAAAGTTTGGTATCAGCACCTATCCTGAAACTTCCGTACCTCAGTAAGGAGTTCGAAGTAGTAACTCATGCTAGCACGCTTGCCTTAGGATATGTGCTTATGCAAGAAGGTCATCATGTAGCATAGTCTTCAAGAAAACTAAAGAGCCATGAGAAGAATTATGATACCCATGATCTAGAGCTGTTAGCTGTCATCAATGCTCTAAAGCTTTGGAGACACTACCTGCTGGGTAACAAGTTTACCCTAGTGACCGATCATAAAAGTCTCAAGTGGATCTTTACCCAGAACGAGCTCAACATGAGGCAACGTCAGTGGATTGAAGTGCTGGAGGAGTATGATTTTGAAATCAAATACCGGCCTAGAAAGGAGAATGTAGTTGCCGATGCACTTAGTCGCAAGGCATTCCTTAATTCTCTAATATTGCAAAATCCATCAACAGCTAGATCTCTTGCCATAAAGGTATCTATGCCAAACAACCTGATACTTGAGCTAGCTAGAGAAGAAGCATGCCATGATCCAACTTATCTGAAGATGCTAAGGGAGATCCCTATCAAGGATCAAGACCCGAAGCTACAGGCTAAGTATCAAAAATTCTCTATCAATAGTGGACTTGTCTACTATAGAACGAGATTATGTATACCGACAAGCCAGTTACTCAAGCAAAAGATACTTTGGGAAGCTCATGATTCCCCTTTCTTAGGACATCCTGGCTATGCCAAGACCCTCAATGTAGTCAGAAAGAGCTTCTATTGGGAGAGACTTAAAGGTGACATTCTCAAATATGTCATTGAGTGTTTGTCTTGTCAACACATTAAGGCCGAACATGTCAAAATGCCAAGAAAGTTGGAACCACTTGACATTTCCCAAATGAAATGGGAATGCATCAGTATGGACTTTGTTGTTGGCCTACCCCAAGTTCAGGGAGGATACAACTCCATTATGGTTGTGGTGGATATGATCACCAAGGTTGCATATCTTCTTCCTGTTAAGACAAACTATAAAGCCTCAGACATTGCAAGGTTATTTATCAAGGAGATATTCAAACTGAATGGGTTGCCTAGAAGAATCGTTAGTGATCATGATTCCCTCTTCACATCACACTTCTGGAAAGCTATCTTTGAAGCCATTGGGACTCAACTCTATTTTAGTATAGCTTACCATCCCCAAACCGATGGCCAAACAGAGCGAGTCAACCAAGCCATTGAGGATATGCTAAGGGCACACTGCTACCGTGAACGAAAAAGGTGGATTCAATACTTGCCACTGGTTGAGTTTGCCTACAATGCTTCTTATTAACAAAGTATTCAGATGACCCCTTTTCAAGCATTGTATGGGCGTGACTGTCGAAGTCCTTTAAACTTCTCGGATCCAACCTTGAGGGTTGAAGCTTCAAGGCAAATGCTGGAAGATATGGATGACCAAATGAAGTCAATAAGACAGGACATCCAAGCCGCCAAGGATAGACAGAAGGCATACGCGGATTTGAGACGTCAAGATAGAACCTTCGTGGAAGGAGACATGGTCTTCATTCACGTACGCCCAAAGAAGAGTTCCCTATCCTTAGGAGATTGCAAGAAGCTAAGTCCAAGGTATTGTAGACCCTACAAGATCCTCAAGTGCCTACTAGGACCCAATGCTTATAGACTACAACTCCTTGAGAACCTCAAGGTTCATAATGTATTTCATATCAACCTATTGAAGAAGTATGTACCTAATCCTAGCCATATACTTGATGATCAACAAGTTGTAATGCCTTGCCAAGGAGACCTTGAGCTACGGCCTGATAGGATCTTAGATGTTAGGGAGAGGCAATTCAGATCCAGAACCTTGAGAGAATGTCTTGTCCAATGGAAAGACTATCCCGAGGAGGATGAAACAAGGGAGAACTACTACGCTAATCCAACTATATCCGTGTGTGCCTCCGGCTATCCACTCGCCTAAGGGGGAGAAATATTTTTTAAAAGGATCTACTACAAAACCATTTCAACTCCCATTGCCCACCAAAGGAGCTCGGGCGCACATCACCCCCACCAAACGACACCTCCACAAAACCACCTCAATCTAGTTCCACATCCACTTCGAATCCATCCACATTGTGCAAATGAGGCCGGGGATTAAAACCGCAAAGCCGCGTAAGAACTCCCTTCTACTAATTATCCCTTCCCCTAGCCGATGCATGGCTGGAGGGGAGGGAGTGGGAGAAGGAGGTGAAGAGGTGGAGTGCATGGGGAGAAGAGAGAAGCATGAGGGCTCCACGTGTGTGGAGTCGCTTCCCCCCCCTTAAGCACTATATAACCTCCCCCTTAGCCTTGGGGGGAGGTACGATCAAGAGGGTTCGATCAGAGAGCGAAGGAAGGAAGCTGTGGTGCTGCATGATTAGAGGGAGAGGACAACATCTGCCGGCTGCCGTCGTCATCTCGCCACCACACGTGACCCCCCTGTAGCATGAGCAGGGGAGAGGAGGAACAAAGGACAAGGGACAATTGCTGCCGTGCTGCTACAGCCACCAAAATTTGCCACCCTGCTGCGCCACAATCCGCCTACTATGGACAAGGCAACATGCTATTAAGCTTATAAGATGGATAGGTAATTTACATTCATAACATTTGAAATGCAAATAACCCAATTGCATGTCATGCATTACTTCTAGTAAATTGTTCGAGTAGGCAATTTTTCCCAAATGCATTTTAACTAGGCTAGGTGAATTAGAAACATGCATAAGTGCTTCCTTTTCATGAAAGTTATCGTGCTTAACACATTTCTTTTACGTGGAATTAAAATCGTAGAACCTGGGCTTGAGGGCTCGTGGGGATGTCCACCTGTATGTTTGGGAAAGAACCTCGCGCAGGTGCACCTTGCGTCTTCTTGGGAGCCATCGTTGATGACGAACTCTGCGATCCTTTACGCGATCTCCAAAGTTCCTCCGAGCTTTGGCAAAACAGCCTTCAAGTCTGTCCGCTCCTCCCTTACACAGGAATACCCTTCACAAGGCGTGGGTTTTAAGATCTGCGTAAAGACCGCATGCACAGGGCTTAAGGGCCTTTCCTTTAGAAACTTCTAAGAAGCTTCTAGGAAGCTTCTGCTTCCCAGGATTACGTGGATGGAGGCCAATGATTGGAAAAGGAGATTTTGACGACAAAAGGGGGGGGTAGTGATCGATGGCGATGGTGGCGGGGAGTATGAGCAGCAGCCATTGCAAAAAGTGACAAGCCTAAAATGCATATTTCCTAGCATTAAAAGATGAAATTGTTAAGTGCATCTTTGATTGGCCATGGAAAGAATAAGCGTATATTGCATTTAGTCAATAACTTCCTTGTTATGACTCACATGGAAAGAGTTGTTAACGTCTGTTGCACAGCATGAAAATGAAACCCTGGACAATTGCATGTTACATATTCGTCATGCGAAAAATTCATTCATCAAGAGTTGCATTTAGGAAAGGTTGCATGGGTTATCAAAGCATGAAATTCTAAAGCTTAGACAAAAGGTTGTAGGCATATTTCCTTGATGTAAATCCTAGTAGGTTCTATATAAGTTATTCTCCAAATTATCATGCATAATGACTTTATCAAGAAAAGATAGGGTTATTGCAAACCTTTTGGTGCGTAGAAGTAATGAATCTCATGTTTACATGTATTGTGACGTCTTGGAGCTATTTACACCTTTAGAACAAGTTTAGCATCTCTAGGAAAGGATGGTCCTTGTCACAAGACAAGTAGATCAGTTTAGTTAAATCACTTGTAATATTATAATCGTTAGGGATTCGTATGGGCATAACTAGTCGATACAATAAACACCTCAAGTACTAGCTAGGGCTTGGCACATTAGAAATGCAGCCTAGTATCGTGCTTGGACGCCGAGTCGAAACCCTCAAACCCAAAGGTCCAACCCACATTCACGAAATGTTTGGGTCAATTGGACGCCCATGCAAACAACGATCTAGGGTTTCTACCCTAAGGATGGACTGACCTAATGTTAAAACTCGGATTGAGTTTGGAAACCCTAGGACCGAACGTTGTCGGCCTAGTACAATTAGGTTTGGGATGGGTAAGAAGACACCCTAAACCCCGCTTTGTGGTTTATCCACAAGATAAATTTGCCACTCCTCGGAATAAGATTGGCATGTTCTAGCGCAAGTTTAACTTGCAAGAGGATGAGTAGACATCCTGTTACATGACCTTTCTTGGGCTGATTTTCCAAGTTAAGGGAAGTTATGTATTGCTTAGTAAGCAAAGGATCAAATAAGTTAGAGCGATGTGGTCACCAGGATTCAATGTCTCAACTTAAGAAACCTAAGGTATTGGTTAGTCTGGGTTGACATGGTATGACCCTAACCCAAGGACAAAAGGGTAAACAAACAAACCCTTGGGGATCTTGCCAAGTCGCAATTGGTCCCGAATCGAATGGTGGATGCGTTCAGAGAGAAGGATTCACTCCTTAGCAGTTGGCCAATTAAAAGACCACTGGATTGATTCTGCTTATAACAGTTTAGGAGCACTGTTTGCATTGTTTGCTCAAGGAACTAAAGATGGAAAGATAATCTCGACTATCTACCTAACCCTAACCAAGGGGGTTGTTAGCCGCGCCGGGAATATGGACTGAACCCGCTGTGAGAGGTCTCTCCGTTGGATGCTACTTGGAGCATGAGGACGCTTGGGTGCCAAGGGGGGCCTCTGGCCGTAAATCCCTTGCCTTCCGGGCCCTACACAAGAGGCCAACGCGACCCAGGATTGGATCTCGAGGCCTGCATACTAGTCTACGGGCAAAATCTTTAATTATTAATCCATGTGGACTGCTAGATTGCCTTCGGGCAGATTATGGATTAGCCTACTGGCTGGATTATATGGATGTATTCCAAAGATAAATAAGATCAATTGATGTAAAGGAACCTGTTTGAAACCATTTTTCTATGTCAAGTGCTAAGATTATGTGAAGGAACCAGTGACTAATTGGCTAATTAAGGAAGCTGTTTTTATGCATGTCCAACTAAATGTGGTAGGTAATTAGATAGCTAAACCAAACTGAGGAAAGTGCGGTGGATGTGACCATGGGTCCGTCCTACGGTTGGGTGGTCCCGATTGGCCGGAAACTTTTCTAAAATGAAATGGACAGTAAGGAACTTTTCTCAGGCGAAGTGGACAGCAAGGAACTTTTCTCGAAGGAAATGAACAGCAAGGAACATTGACTTAGAGTCTAGGATACTAGAACCCCGATTTATGTTGTTTTAGGGGAACGAAATGGGACTATGCCTTATGGGCAGAGAGGTCCAGCTTTGCATTCCTCTCGTTTCCCATTCTCCTTGAACCAAGTGCAACATGAATCCACTTTAACCCTGACGTTTCTGCGTAAAGTGGTTCGCCTAGGGTTCGCTACCGTTCCAGGAGTTTGACCACTAGGGGAAACCCTGATTCAGGTTGGTCCTAGGTGGGAACGGTCGGAACACTTCTGCTACATGGAAGACTCGGGAAGACATAGATCGCAAACCCCGTAACATTCCATGGGAGTGCAGGGGTGGCGCTTTCTAGATTCTCTTCCCGATGGGCTGCTAAGATGTGTCCTGGAAGGGAACAAGTGGACACGTTACAGGAGGCTCTTTGGCCGCAGTCGAGTGCTGATGGTTGCGTGCAGCTACCTCGCACTCCTTGGGTTTTTTCCACTAAAGAAGAGCGCATTGTGAAGCAAGTAGTCAAGTCTATCCGCACTCTGACAGGTATGATGCATTTTCTCAGGTCTGCATTTTCTAAAGACGACCAATTATCAGGGCTAAAATCCCATGACTGGCATAGGATATGTCAGGATTGTACTACGAATGGATTATAATTGGTGTGCACATTTTGTTATTTGGAGTGTAGCCATTATTCATAATGCTTTCTCATTTGTGGCAGTTTGTACTACCAATTGTGATCGCAGGATGTCTTACTCCAGAAATACGCGGGGCCATTTACAGGTTTTCGACTTTGGTGCAATGGATCTCATAGAAGGAGATTAAGACGTCCTCTATTGAATTTGCAAGGCGGGGAGCAGTGGAGACAGTCTGTCTCTTTGAGAAATACTTGCCTACCAGCACGCTCACGCTATAAATCCACTTTCTTGTGCATCTTGTAGATGAAGTGGAGATTGCTGGACCTGTCCATATGTGATGGATGTTCTTCTTGGAGCACTTCATGAAAACCCTAAAAGGCTTTGTGCGACAACAAGCTTGACCAGAAGGTAGCATGGCTGAAGGTTGGTTGGTGACTGAGGTACTATTGCATATTTCACAATGGCTACCAACTGTGGATCCAGGCAACAATATGCTATGGTCGCTAAAGGATAATGATAGACTGACCGGAGATGTGGTGGGTTGAAAATGGGATAGAAAAAATAATGGATGCTACAATGGAGGAGAAGGTGAATCACTTTTGTATGTTGCACCATGCCTCTATGGAGACGTGGCTCACCAGGTACCAGCAAGCTAGGCAAGATCGAGAGGAAGCATGATCTAAATTTCGATGTAGTACACGCCATCGACCGATTCGATATCCCAAGGGCATGGAGGAGATGTCGCGGTTCATGTCAACGCGATGGTTACATGGAGCTTTGACCGCAGCATCTCGCGAAGAGGCGGAGGTCTCAATGGAGGAGTGGGAATTCTCGAGGGGATGTAGTCCAAAAGTGATGGCGTGTTTAGGATTTGTCGTATCTATATTTTATATGCAACAACTAATTTGAGTGTTTCAATGTACAATACAAAATATATAATGCAGCATGGTTGCGTGGATGGCATTTTCACGTGGAGTGTATTGACAAAATGCGCTCCACAATGGACTATGGTATCATGGCAAGGTTCGAGCAGGAGAGTCGACAACGAGCAATGGATCCAAATACAGTTATAGATGAGATTGAGTATTTTGGGAACTTGCAAAGTATTGTTACGGTGGATTACCGTAGCTTCTCCATGATACTATTCGATGTGCAGTGGTTCAAAGTGGTACTTGAAGGAGCTGGAGCAACAGTTCGACGAGGTCCATCTGGATTTCTCGAAATATATTCCAAAAAAAATAGACGAATTTGCGCGACACCTTTGTGTTGTCGGCCCATTGTGAACAGGTGCATGAACTCATTTGTTTATTAATTGTATTACGACATGGTACATGTCACAATAGTTTAATCTCTCTTGTACGTGTTTGTAAACAAGTGATCTTCTATCCAAACCCTCGATAACCTCGATGGTGGTATGTTATACCTTCAGCTCCCCAAAGTGCGAGAGTATATGATCAAAGCGATGTTCCGAGCATAGATAAGGACAATATGCAAATAGAGGGGTTAATATTGCAAGGGGTGGAGGCCATTGAAAGCTTGGAGCATGTAGAGGAGCCAGCATCAGCTAACAATGATGGAAATACAGGAGTCCAAGAATTCTTTGAGAATGAGGTGGACTCATCCTTTTGTGGTGACATGTCTATCAATCTTCCAGTGTATGCGGAGTTGTGTCAGGAGATTGACATGGGACCATAGGATACTTCATACTTGGAGCATCCACTTACTCAATTCGTTGACTAATCGCTTATAAGGGTACATAAGATATGCATTTTAAGTGAGATCATTTTTTTAGGATTTATAATATCGTGCTTTATATGATTTAAATTGATTATGCTAACATCATTTTTTGTCTGTGCAGGTGACCTTTCAGGATGAGTCGAGGGATGAGCGATGAGGAGTTGTAGGATATCTTCACGTGCATGTCTCCAGATCAGATGGCGAGATTCAGAGACATGGCAGAGCAAGAGCTGTCTCGGACATCGTCAGGCCGCTCTACTAGATCTACTTCAGTGCGATCAGATGCTTCCGCTTACAGCAAACAAGGTCGACGCTCTAGACTTGGGCCAGAGGAAGGGAGTGCTTCAGGGTCAGGGCGATGCTGTAGAGATATGGAGGCAGTGAACCCGCGGTCGGCACGGGATACAAGTGCGACTCCTCGCTCTTGTGGCGATTCCACGGAGCGTGGCTCAGGTGGATGCTGTGGAGGCACGGACGCGGTATCTCCTTCTCGTTGTTCTACTAGAGTTGCGTCACCTCTAGGATTTGTCACACCTGTGGGGACACCTACTTCAGTTACTCCGGCTTTTGCTCAGCTGTCTGTAGCCCCGGTCGGTACACCAGATGTACATAGGGTCTCTTGGATATGCCCAAGAGCATGGACGCAAGTGGGAGAGGACCCATCTTAGGCATACCCCAGAGGGATATTCCTATCTTGTTGATGATAGGTCAGGAGCCATCATCATGAATGATGAGGGGAGAAGGGTGATGGCTCACATGAGAGAGTTATGCCGACAAGTTTTTCGGCACAATATCTTAGATCATTGGAAAAACATATCGGAGGGGAGCAGTAGCATCCTTGCATGAGGAGTTTCTAGTTCCAGCCATAGCAGATAATTTTCTACGGGCTGGATGATGGATTGGATGTGCGCCTATATGTCACACAAACGATCGGATGCATGCAAGGCACTCAAGAGTGGGGCTGCAAAGCCCGAGTGGCTAGACGCGGACGACTGGCGCCGACTGAGGGAGGAGGCTACAGATTCTCCAGGACGTTGGAGTCAATTGCATGAGGTGGCGAGGGCACGACTAGAGGCTGGAGTGGTCCATCATCTTGGGAGTGGCAGCCATAGGTCATATATGGAGGACTTTGTAAGTTTTTCTTTTGTTTTGCTTGCTTTTTTTTTTTTGCAATATCCTTTGTACTGACAATCATGTTTCTAACAGTTAATATTTTGTTTTCTTTGCAGCACTCCATTACAAATCGCGATCCGACCGGCCTTGAGACTCGATATGCAGAGAGGCATGGTCTCATTGCATTGATCAATTGATTGTATAGACGCGACGGCCCTGTAAGTCACTCATCTTTCTTATCCGTAGTTACCATATTTAATTAGAATGCATTATTGTATGGTGGACTGATATGTTGTTGTTTCTTTTTTTGCAGAGTCCGTTCGATGCTCCTTTGCGGCACTGGACGAGCTTTCGAATGGCGAGGATATGTAGCTCGCCCTTGGATCCCTGGAGCTCACACACCCTTCTTTTTTGGTCGCCCTATCTGTGTAGACATTTTCTATGTATAGTAGTGATATCTTGTCATGATTGTACCATTCGCTTTCATTATGCGATCATGTATTTATTTTATGTATCAATGTTATGATTTCAGTACATTTTGTTTTTGTTTACACGAGCATTGTACACAATGCAGAAACTATTTTGTATGGTGCCCTGCCACAAAAAAAAAAATTCCCTGTTACCGTTGTTATTAGCATCGCAAATTTTACTGCATTTGTCGTTATTTGCATCGCAAAGCGTCTTTATCAGCGTCATTATTTAAATGCGACGCTGATACCGACACAAATAGCGACAATGTTATCATGACATTGAAAACAGCATCGCTATTTGTGTTGCTGATAATAGCACGCTATTTGCGTCGGTATCAGCGTCGCTGATACCGACGCAAATAGCGACAATGATAACGACGCTAATATCGACTGTTCTATGGCATCGCCAATAACGACGCTATTTGCGACGATGGAGGTAAATTTTGTTATTTATATTTTCGTCGCTTTTAACGTCAGTATAAGGCCTATATCTTGTAGTGTCCCCTTTCCACAACCCTCCCCCCTACCGTTTATGGGTTTGCATTTCGTTGGTAGGTATAAAGAGTATTTTTAATGTGTTTTTCATATATAAAAAGTAATAAATATGCACTTTAACACTTTAACATAAAGAATGGGGATCAACTTAGGCTAAATCTCATGCCCTAGCTCCACCATACATTCATGAAAATATTCATAATTTTTTGTAAATTTTTCATATGTAGAATCTATTTTTTTCTATTTTTTATTTTTATTTATCTTTTTATTTATTATTGGTCTTTTTGGTATAAATATTTGTTAATCATAAATATTTTTGGTATTCAAAATGAGATTTGTTTTTATGGACTTGACTCTAAGGGACACAAAGTATTTAATATAGTCATAGACATTAGCTAAGTTAAAAGACTTGGCACTAAGGGACATACTATTTATTATAGTTATAAATATTATATGTGTTAATCATAGGGTAAAATATATAATTCACTTACATTATGCTTTGTATTTATGTCCTTAGCCTCACTTGGCATACAAAAACAAAGACTACTATATGCATGCACTGTGCATGGTGTCTAGGTCCCATATTTTTCAATCTTGGGATATTACCCAAGTTAGTTTTAACTTAGTATAGTCTAGATATTGTCCAAGTTGCTTATAACATGCAACTTAAAATAAACCTACAATATGCCTTCACAAATACCATAGTGTCTAGCTCCTATGTCTCTAACTTGAAACTAACAAACATAATATGTAGCAAGAGAGTTAGTTATTATTATAAGAGTCATAGTACTTGTGCTCAAGTGAAAGACCTTATCATATAAAGGATTTGGGACTCAGAGAAAATATTACTCTTTTCTAAAGAAGCTAATTTTCTAGATTTACTTACTTTTATTTTTGTATAATTTTCATTATATAGGGCCATATTTAAATCAATGAGCTGTCCAATGTTTCTCAAGCTACTTTTGTGACTATGATATCATAACTTCATGTGACCTATAACAAGTATTCACCTTGTTAATTATAAATCTTTTTGGTATTCAAAATTAGATATGTTTTGATGGACTTGACTCTAAGAGACACCAAGTATTTAATATAGCCATAGACATTATCTAAGTTAAAAGACTTGGCACTAAGGGACATACTATTTAATATAGTCATAGATATTATCTATGTTGATTATAGGGTATAATATAAAATGCACTTACTTTATGCTTGTATTTATGTATTTAGCCTCATTTGGCATACAAAAACAAAGACTACATTATACATGCACTAAGGATGGTGTCTAGGTCCCACAATTTTATGTCTTCGGACTAAGTCCTTATATAATCATACATATCACCCAAGTTAGTTTTAACTTAGTGTAGTCTAGATATTGTTCAAGTTACTTACAATATGCAACTTGAAACTTGCAATATGCTTGATGAGTATGCCCCAAACCTTTCTTTCCATAGAGAAACACAAGCACCACCTTGTGCCTACATTGAGCATGGCATCTAACTCCTATGTCTTTGACTTGACACTAACAACATGATATGTAACAAGTGTCAAGGGGGCTAGTTATTATTATACAAGTCATTAATACAGGTTTTTGAAAACTCTTCACTCGCATGTGACATTTCTTCTTTATAAAGAGTGAACCCCCCAAGGGGTTCTCATGGGCTATATTCAACATGTGCATAATGCCATCTACTTCGACTCCACTTTTCAAGATACTAGGGTGGAGGTGACATATTACACCATGGAGTTGGTGAAGCTTTGCCAATCTTGACTCAAATCTTGATTGGTTTGCAACCTTCTCTATGGAGTCCCTATACTTCTTGTGTTAAACATCCTAGGGTGGAGGTGACATATTACACCACGGAGTTGGCGAAGCTTTGCCAATCTTGGCTCAATCTTGATTGGTTTGCAACCTTCTCTCTTGAGTCTCTATATTTCTTGTGTTAAAGATCGGCCACCAACCCCCCGCCCCCCCAAACAACACATTAGTGGCACGTGTCTGCCAATTCCATGGCATTTGCAACTTACAAGGACTTGCGTGTGACAAGTGACAACACGAGTACATAGTTCCCCATTCCCAAACATTGATAGCCCCGCCATGCGCAAGTCAATTGACTTGTGTGAAAGTAGGGAGGGAGGCTAATAAAGAAATCACACCGCATCTACAAGTGGAGCTAATGAGTGGGATCCATTGCTAGGGAGTAGAACAACAATTTGGAGTAACAAACATAGTGAGAGGAGGGAGAAAGTATAGAAAAGCCAAAGTCGAGGTAAGAGAAAGGTAAACTAGGCCATTTAAAATTTTCCACATCACTCAAGTCGATGAGTAAATTGAAAATTCTCCATTTATAGGGGTGCTTTGTTCACTCCACCCTGCAGTTGGACGGTACAGGTCATCAACTATATCGACCTACGTGTGTCCTGGCCCTCATGCGAGTGCGCAACTTGGAAGGACCCTAGCAGATATTTAGGAGAGCTCACTGCCACGCGCAACCGAGTCAAACGAGACGCGGTCCATCCGAAAAAGTCATGACTCATGAACTCTCTATCAATAAGCCGACCTACACAGGCGAACGATCGTAGCAAGATTGAGATTCCGCAGACGCTCTGAGAGAGAGAGACAAGAGAGTCCAGACTCCAGAGTCCACACTCCACAGTCGAGTGTCGACCGTTCGACGCCTTGAATATACAGGCATCCCGTCTCTCAAGATTCGCTGCTGGAAGTGCATCGATTGCCTTTTGTCTAGATGGCACAGACGTTGCAGCAGTTCCTAGCACAGACCGGCCAGCGGCCCCACGGTGCAAGCCCTGGGGCGTTCGAGGTAGAGAGCGAGCGCTTCCTGCAGGTGAATTTCGGGAGCCCCGGGAGCGACGGCGCCCCTTTGTCCATGGCGTGGATCAAGATGGGAAGCATGGTGGCCTACAAGGGGGAGGTGAGGTTCGAGAGGGAGGGGGTGCTGGAGCACGGCTTCAAGCACGCCATGAAGAAGGCCTTCACGGACGAGGGGGCGGACCTGGTGAAGGCGAGTTGCAAGCCGGGGTTCCGGTCGGAGCTGTTTCTGGCGGACGAGGGAAAGCGCGTGGTGGTGCTGCGCCTGGCGGGCGACGCCATCTCCGTCAACGGCAACGACCTGCTGGCCTTCGAGCCCAGCATCAAGCACAAGATCATCATGATGCGGAAGCTCTCCGGCATGGTCTCCGGCGGCCTCTTCAACGTCCGCCTGGAGGGCCAGGGCTTCGTGGCCATCCTCACGCACGGCAAGCCCCTAACGCTGGCCGTCGGCCCGGGAATGCCGCCGGTCTTCACCGACCCTCAGGCCACCGTGGCCTGGTCGGCCAACCTCTCCCCGGACTTCCATACCGATGTGAGCTTCAAGACGTTCCTGGGGCGCAGCTCCGGCGAGAGCTTCCAGATGAAATTCGACGGCAGGGCTGGGCCGGGATTCGTGATCGTGCAGCCCTACGAGGAGCATCCTCCGCCGCCTCAGGTAGCGTCCTGAGTCCTGCACGGCATGTTCAGAAAGAGAAAGTAAATAAAAGCCTTTCTTTAACTGGGTAGCTAGTAGTAACGACCACTTGCTATTACTTTTCTTGATTGCAGGCTTCAAACGTCAGCTTCGGCTGACTTGGGTAAGTTGTATCGCCAGCCGCAGCGCGGCGCGGCCAGCTGGTGGTCGGCAAAAGAATTTGGATTTTGGAGCAAGCTGCTGTCAATTGGGGTTAGAAATAGGCAGTGGTGTCCATTAAGCCGCCTATGTACCATGGTGCACTCAAGACCCCAGCAATTTCAAGGGCGTTTGAATTCTAAATGGGAGTGGTCTTTATTTCATGGTATGTGCTTGTCAATGGGCATTGACGTGGATTTATTACTCATTCCATCCCATGTGCTGATTTTTTGAGAGAGAGACTCTTGTGTTCTAACATGGTAAGAATAATTCTATATGTTCTAGCATGGTAAGAAAGCATTGTTAAAATCGTATATTGGGTCAAATAATACATGTTCAAGAATTTCCTTTCTCCGCCATCATGTGCACACATGCTCGCGCACATGCCACAAATAAAGACTCCTCAACCTTTTCCAAATCACGGGAGGAACTTTGTACATTTCCCCCAATAACAATGTTTTCCAAGCCAATATCGTTGGATGGTAGGGAAGAATTAATGCCTACAAAAAGCTCAATGTATTAGTGCTAGCTCTCATGTTTAGAAACACATGTGTGGGGATTGTTTCTTCTTTTCTACATCTTGGACAAAGACCACTCCCTACACTTATTATTTGTGCTCTACTATTGGTCCATACTGCTTTTAGTAGGATTAGCCATGTCATATAGGTAGCTTTGGGTTGAATACTCTTTTCCCACACGATTTGGAAGTGGGAGGAGCATTGTTAGTATTTCCAACTTCGTACTCATCTTTTGTTGAGTTTTTAAGCAATCCGTTGGATTTTTCCTTAAGTTGGGAAGTGGAAGAAGAGGTTGCTCATTTGACTACTAGCATATGCCTCTATGATTGAACTCCATGTTCAATTGCATGGTTTTGCATAGGTTTGGATCCTAGCACCGGATTTGCTATTGAATCGTCTCAAGTTTCTCCTCATTAATGGTGCATTGTTGTCCAATATGTTTAAGCCTATGCGCCCAAGTGTGGTGTTCATAATCCCAAAGGTCATTCCACTTGTTTTAACCTTTATTGATATCTTGTAGGTTTGGGATATTTGTTTAGCACATGTAAAATGTTGAACCAAATGGATTATGATGTTGATACTCTTGGTGACCACAAGCTTGAGCTTGGTGGTTCTACTTTAAGATTTTGAATATGGTGTCTGGGAAGCTGCGAAAGTAAAGGGTTTCTTCTTAGAGCCCTTGAGGTAGGTGCATTGTTTCTCCTCTATTTGTTTTGGTATTTTCTTCTATTCTCTTTATCTTCTCGTTTGTGAAGAGATGCATTGAGAGAGAGAGAGAGAGAGAGAGAGGGAGGAAGTGAGAAAGAAAGAGGAAAAGAGGGGGGGAGAGAAACATATAGAGAGAGAGGGAAAGAAAGAGAGAGGAGGGAGAGGGAGGGAGGGAGGGAGGTAGAGAGAGTAAATCAACCTTTCTTTAACTCACTAGTTAGCAGTAACGACCACTTAAATTCGAAGGGATTGCTTGCACGCACGACCACATAAATTTGAAGGGGCTCCTATATGACGAAATGGCTTGTTCTGTATACTTGAATTAAAGAAATTCTGACATGTTGCTTAAACTCAGAATATGGTAGTTTTTATTTCATTTTATGTGCTTGTTAATGGGCATTTACTCGGAATAGAGAGAGAGAGAGAGAGAGAGAGAGAGAGAGAGGCTATATTGTGTTTAAAAGTGCAGTTATAAAACTCAAAAGCACCATTACAAAAAATTAATCTTGTATTCTAAATAAAAACAAGGAAGTTAGGTTCAATGAGTGTTTAAAAAACTCAATTGAGTAAGGAATAACATTTGTGAAATCTCAACTTGGTTGATAACTCCACTCACAATTATGGTTTGCTAAGGTATTTCATGTGCGACCTCAATGTCTATGAAGATATCCACATAGGTGATGGTTATGAATAATATTATGTTGGATCCAAACTTCAAGCCACATAGACCATGACTTGAAGGACTAGCTTTTTTTTAAAGAAAACATGAAGACTGCAATATAATAAAAGAAAAACAAAAGGTTACACCTATCATAGACTTTTTATACAGGATGTTTAACCTTCAACCTTGGCTATCATATTTGAAAATGAACAAAGTTCGTATTGTAGCCTATGTCGATGTTGAGATATCGAGCTCCACTCGTGATACGCCAAGGTGACCGTTGTGTATTTATGTCACCGACTTGTCAGTTGCAGACGCGGTTGGTACACCGCCCATGAATAATAGCTACATGATAGCTATCCTTATCTACTCTAGTTCGTAGCTCAGTTAGTATGCCACCTTAGTTAGTTGAGTTTGGTTTGAGACCCATATATAGGGTTCTTCTATTTCTTTGTACTAGAGTTCTTTTGGCTTACACAACTAAGAAGAGGAAAACTGTTTTCAGCCTCCACCCTTGTGTGTCTTCCCCCATTGTGCAAGCAAAAAAGCTGCAAGCGAGACTCCTTCCTTCTCTCCCACAATCTTGACATGGTATCAGAGCCTTGTTCATGGTAAGGAGCTTAAGAAAGCAAGCCAAGCTCGCGGTGTTCTGGTAAGAGGAGCAGTGTTGCTTTCATTTTCTGTTTTGGGAGCAGATCTCTGCAGGTAGCACAGCCGGAAAGTGCAGGAGTGCATTGTCTCAAGTTGAGACGCCCTTCGCGGTGAAGCAAGAGGGCAGTATATGCTGCGGGCGAGGGCTTTAGCCCTCGGCGACCTTGTTTTTTTGATTTGAGGCCATTTTGGGGCTTGTTTTGGAGGCGGAAGTTTTCTGCACGCACTTAGGAAAAGGCCCAATTTTATGTTGTGCAGCCACTGTTCTACAGGTCGGTGAATAGTTACTGTAAAAATTGCATTGTATGCTTGTGCGTAGAGACATTGGGAGTTACAGAATCACATCCCTGTTGCCTGTTGATGCAAAATCGTCACTAGGAAGTGACTGTGTGGTCAAATACCACTTTCGCCAGTTTTGCAGATTTTCCCTTGTGAGGGTGAAGCTGTGGTTTTTGCAGTGACAGAATTTTTTGCAGTCTTCTGTAATGGCATCTGATTCTCTTTCACAGATTGTCACTGAAAAGCTTGACAAGAACAACTTCCAAGCATGAAAGTTTAGAATGACGAATTTCCTTATGGGAAAAGGATATTGGGAATTTGTTGTAGGAAATGAAGAAGAACCAGTTCTTCCTGATGTTCTCAATCAACAGCAAATGCAGGCATTTAAAGCATAGCATGAGAGAGCTAGGAAAGTTATGTATTGGCTGTCTATCAGCATTTCAGACTCTATGATTGTGCATATTCAGGATGCAAGTACGCCAAAGGAGGCATGGGATACTTTGTCAAAAATGTATAGCACAAATACGCAAGCCAGGAAAATGCTGCTCAAGCAAGAGTTGCACAATGTGCAAAGAGAAAATATGAGCATCAACGACTACCACATGAAGGTGAAGAAGATTGCAGATGCACTTGCTTCCATTGGGTCACCAGTGGAAGATGATGATTTAGTTTCTGTGACCTTGAATGGTCTAGGAAAGGATTATGCACAGTTTCGGACATCCATTTCAGTTCGTGAAAGATTTTCTGATTTTGAGAAGCTGATTGCTCTTCTAATTTCTGAGGAGCAAAGAAATGGTGGTGCATCTTCTTCAGGAGGAACTTCAAAAGAAGCTGTCTTCTACTCAAATGCTGGAAGAGGTAGAGGCAGAGGTAGAGGAGGCCGATATGGAGGCCGTGGTAGAAATCAGAATATGCAGCAAACTCAAGAAAACCAGTCCTATGGAGGAGGACGTGGTAACTCTAGAGGCAGGGGGAGCCAAAGAGGTCGTGGTGGATGGCAAAGAGGCCAAAATGCAAACAGTAATGGTGAATGCTACTATTGTGGTAAAATGGGTCATATGGCTAAAGACTGCTATAAAAAGCAGAATGATATCATGAATGGAAAACTGCAACAAGGAAATTATGCATCCTCTAGTAGACAGGGTGATGACAGAAATGAGCATATGTTTATGGTGTAGCACATGAACAATTCTGTGACAAGTGCAGAAGAAAGCAACGATGTATGGTATGTTGACTCAGGTGCATCAAACCACATGACAGGTCATGCAGAATGGATGGAGGATGCAAGGAAAATGGAAAAACCAGGATTTGTGGAGACTGGTGATGATACTGCACATCCTATTGTGCAGATTGGAAAAATTCCCTTGTCTATGCAGGATGGGAAAAAGAAATAACTGTCCGATGTATTTCATGTCCCGAATATCACCAAGAATCTGGTTTCAGTTGGTCAAATGGTTGAACAGGGCTTGCAGGTCAGATTTAATCCTCATAGATGCTTTGTTGAGGATATGAAAAATAAAGGTCGCTTGATAGCAAAAGGAAAGAAAAATGGCAGAATGTTTACATTGGATGCAGACATGTCTGAATTGAGTGCAGCAATGTTTGCACATGGGACCGGTGTAGTTGCAGATATTGATATCTGGCATAAACGCATTGGTCATGTTAATGTACAGCGACTTAAATCAATGCAGGCCCAAAATATTGTTGCAGGTTTGCCGAAATTCAAGGTTGCAGAAATGCATAAGGTATGTGAAGCCTGTCAATTTGGAAAACAGGCAAGGAAACCATTTCCTAGACATGTTCAAGAGAGTAAAAAGCCATTGGAATTAATCCACTCTGATGTGTGGACAACTAAAGCTGCATCTCTTGGAGGCTGTCATTATTTTGTCAGTTTTATTGATGACTATAGCAGAAAAGTTTGGGTGTATTTTATGAAAAAGAAAAGTGAAGTTTTTGGACATTTCAAAACTCTTAAAGCGATGGTTGAAAAAGAAACAGGCCTGCAGATAAAATGCCTAAGGTCAGATGGAGGGGGAGAGTACCTCTCAAATGAGTTTGCAAGGTTCTTGCAGGAGCATGGCATAAAGCAGCAATATTCATGCAGTCATACCCCACAACAAAATGGAATTGCAGAAAGGAAAAACATGCATATTGGAGAGGTATCTCGTGCCATGCTCAATGAAAAAGACTTGCCAGATTTTTATTGGGCTGAAGCAGTTGCTACAGCAGTCTACATAATGAATAGGACTCCCACTGCAGCAATACATGGAATGACTCCAAAGGAGAGGTATACTGGTAGGAAACCAGATATTTCTCATTTGAAAATTTTTTGTTGCATTGCCTATGTACATGTGTCAGATGAGTTGAGATCCAAGTTGGATCCAAAAGCTGAGAAGTGCATCTTTATTGGTTACTCTCTGCAGCAAAAAGGGTATAGATGCTATAACCCTTCTACTCGTAAGTTTACAATGAGCAGAGATGTTGTTTTTGATGAGATGAGTAGCTGGTATAAACCAGTAAATGTGATTGATGATGTAGATGCACAAAATGGTAATGCTGCACAAAATTCACAGCAGCAGTCACAAAATATTAGTGGACTTGGAGCGTCCTCTAGTAGTGGTTCACATTCTTCGCCATGGACAGGCAGCTTGAGATCAGGAGAATCTTCTCAAAGTAATGCAGATAGTGGTATGCAGGTATCACGAAAAGGAAAAGAGAAGGTTGATCAGCCCATGTTTGATGTGAATGCAGGTCATTCTTATGTGGATGGTGAATCCAGTGGCTCAGAACAGAGCATTGATGATGAGTTGGGTATTCCTTCTATTGTTACACCTGGAGTAAGGAAGACCAGGGATGTTTTGAGAGCACCTGGGAGTGAACCTACTTTGCGCAGGTCTACGAGAGCTAGGTATCCTGTGGATAGGCTGAAATATGATGGATTTACAGCCATTCACTATGCATATATGGTTAAAGTGATACAGGAACCAGAACCCACTTCTTTTGAGGAAGCCATGGAAAAAGAAAAATGGGAGAAAGCCATGGATGAAGAAATGGATGCCTTGGAAGCAAATGCTACATGGGAATTGGTACCTTTGTCTAAAGGTAAAAATGCAATTGGCTGTAAGTGGGTTTATAAGATGAAGCACAATGCAGATGGTTCTGTGAATAGATACAAGGCAAGATTAGTAGTCAAGGGGTATGCACAAACATATGGCATTGACTATGAAGAAACATTCAGTCCGGTTGCAAGGATGGCAACTGTAAGAGCAGTCATTGCTATGGCTGCATCAAAGGGATGGTCTTTACATCAGATAGATGTAAAGAATGCCTTCTTGCATGGTGATTTGCAAGAAGAGGTCTATATGGAGCAGCCACCAGGTTATGTGCATGCTGTTCATCCTAAGTTTGTTTGCAGGTTGAAGAAAGCCTTGTATGGCTTGAAGCAAGCACCTAGAGCATGGTCTAACAAGATAGGACAGTATCTTGTCACTATTGGCTTTCAGATTTCCAAGGCAGATTTCTCACTTTATGTGAGAAAAACAGAGAAAGGTATTATGCTACTTGTCATTTATGTTGATGATTTGATTATGACAGGTGACAGTGATGAAGATATCCTTCATGTGAAAATGCTATTGAAGCAGAAGTTTGAGATGAAGGATTTGGGAGAGCTGCGTTATTTCTTGGGCATTGAGGTGATTAGATCACCAAGTGGGATACAGCTCTTGCAGAGGCAGTATGGATTGGACATGCTGTCCAAATATGGGATGACAGGCTGTAAGCCTATTTCAGTTCCTTTGGAGCAGAATGTGAAGCTGAGCACAGATGTAGGTGAGCTTCTAGAAGACCCTACTATGTACAAACGCATAGTAGGAAGTTTGATTTATATGACTATTACCAGGCCAGATTTGAGCTATGTTGTTGGATTGGTAAGTCAATTTATGCAGGCTCCAAGGAAACCACATTTGGATGTGGCTAGACGCATACTCAGGTATGTGAAGTCCACATTGCAGTATGGACTATTTTATGAGACTGGGGTTCAGATACAGTTGCATGGATACACTGATGTTGATTGGGCTGGTAGTATTTCTGATAGACGATCTACCAGTGGATATGTGTTCTCTTTTGGGAGTGCTGCAGTCACTTGGAGCAGCAAGAAACAACCTACAGTTGCCTTGTCGAGCACAGAGGCTGAGTACAGGGGTGCAGCAATGGCTGCATGTGAGGTAGCTTGGTTGCATAAGCTACTTTATGATATGCATCAGTCTACAGATGGACCAATTGTCATTTATTGTGACAACATGAGTAGTATACACTTGGTAAATAACCCAGTCTATCATGCTAGAACAAAGCACATTGAGGTGCATTATCACTATGTGCGAGAGAGGGTTTTACTAGGTCTTATTGATCTAGTTTATGTCAGCACAGAGGATCAGGTAGCTGACATATTCACGAAGGCATTGGGCGCAGAGAAGCTGCGCAAGTTCAGAGACCTGCTTGGTGTGCAGGAATTGGGATTGAGCTCGAGGGGGAGTGTTGAGATATCGAGCTCCACTCGTGATACGCCAGGGTGACCGTTGTGTATTTATGTCACCGACTTGTCAGTTGCAGACGCGGTTGGTACACCGCCCATGAATAATAGCTACATGATAGCTATCCTTATCTACTCTAGTTCGTGGCTCAGTTAGTATGCCACCTTAGTTAGTTGAGTTTGGTTTGAGACCCATATATAGGGTTCTTCTATTTCTTTGTACTAGAGTTCTTTTGGCTTACACAACTAAGAAGAGGAAAACTGTTTTCAGCCTCCACCCTTGTGTGTCTTCCCCCATTGTGCAAGTAAGAAAGCTTCAAGCGAGACTCCTTCCTTCTCTCCCACAATCTTGACAGTCGAGACCTAAAATGGGCCCGACACTGGCTCTAAGCACTAGCCGGGCCTTTCTATACTTAAAGAACACAACCCCTCAGTCTCGCGGCTAGGAGCATCTAAGGGACACACTACCCTAACTTCTATCGTAAATTTTACTTTTGTTTTGGATTGTAATCCAACGGTTAAGCCTTCCCCACACTCCTCAGAGGGAGTCCTATTGAGAATAGCAAATGATGCTTGCCCATAGAGGCTAGATGTATGCCCTGAAGAGGCTAGAAGATAGACAAATGATGTATGCTCTAGAAAGAGATGTCCTGAATCTCATATGCATAGTGAAGAGAGTGGTACTATCCAAAAAGCTATAAAGGCGTGTACTTGGTTGACACTCGTAACAAGATAATGAAACTATCAATTCGAGTCACTATTAGTGTTATTTTTCACCTTATACAAGAATGTGTTTATGAGTCCAATCTAATCTATCTTGGAACCTAATTCACTTGTGTAATAGTTAGTCTATCTAAGTCTATGTCATCATGATTTGTGTATTCATCTTCCATCCTCCATAGCTCTTGCCATGCTCTAGATCCATGTTTTTTTTTACAAGTCCTTATACATATATCGGTGTAAAAATACCTCGTAAGCATAGATGGAAGGAGGCATCCCTCTGCTGAATGACGTGCCCAATTGCAGCTCTCCTACACCTCCGATGTGCCGCCAACACAAATAACACGTACATCATAAACTCCACTCTTGATTTCAAACATTCCAATATATATATATATTTTCCTCACTAAATAGTCCCCAAGGAAATCGATCGTCTAAATGTATAGCTTAGGTATTTGTGTATGAACCATAGTGCTCAATCATTCTATGATTTAGAAATCAGCATTGTGAAGTGTAAATACATTTTTTTCAATGATTTCAATCTACACGTAATGCTACGTTGCTAAGGGTCAACACCGAGCCTTCTTGTGCTGCTAGACCCTCTTAAACTTAAATTATAAACATCCTATATGGTATGCATAAGAAAATAGATCAGAATTTTGAATGTTATCAACAACTAATCACCCTTAAAACCCCTCATTCTTCCTCCCGTTTAGGCTATGCATGGGTTGATAGGTGTAGAAAGCGATTTTTTCATGTGTTTTTCTTGTAAAAGTGGTAAAAACTATAATTTAACACAAAGATAAGGCTGAACTAAGGCTTATCCCTCATGCTCCAGTCATGTCATACATCCACGAACATAAAGCATATTTTTCCTAAATTTTCTAATGCAAAAACCTAAATTTTTTCATTTTTTCACTATGCTTTTTCATTTATTTAGATAAAAATTTTGACATTTCTAATTTATGGATTGAGACTAATCACAATCACAGAGAATTGATTTTATATTCATTTCCAATCCATATGAACCCCAAAAGTTATCATTTCTATAAAAACCACATTAATTGCGGATTTTGCTTGTTTTGGTATAAATTACTATATGACTAAATTTTTTGGTTTTCTTCAAGATTTCTGATAGATTTCAACATTATTAATCAAAGGCAACCATTTTCAAACAATTCCATCAAATATCTATCATAAAACAAATGAATCTATTACTTACGCATAGAATCACGCTTTTGAAAACGTATTTCATGGTTGGCAAGCCGCTGATGCTCGTTCTTGGTTGCTGACGCTCTCTCACAACCTGATCTACAATCTTCTTTTCTTTAGCACCATCATTCCATAAAAATGTCCATCTCAATCCATCCCCCTCTCTTTTTCATTGATCCATAAGGACAATCCACAAGAGGAGAGAGGGAGGAGAGAGGAGAGAGAAAGACTAAAAATAGATATTTTTGTTTAATGCATCAAATTTAGTGATTTCTGGAGTGATGACGGGTAAAAAAATTCAAGATCTCATGCCCTAGAGCATTCCTCCTGATTTCCATGATTTTAAAAACTCATTTTCTGGCCATGAAAGGATACGCCAAAAAAATGGTGCCCCCCTCCCCAAAAACAAATTTTTGTATGTATGGCCCCCTTAATCAAGTCATTAAGGCTTAACATTAGAATATCTAGTTTAATGCTCAAGTTTTGCTCTTCTTTGCTATTTTGGGGCTTCTCTAACTACCTCACACTAGCAGGGACTCCTAGGAAAGCTGCCTAGCAAGCAAGAAGGACAGGGTCATGAGGACTACCCTCTATCACAGGTTTTTAATGTCTGACAATGTCCTAACAGGAGGTAGATGGCTACTCAAATCTCCCCGAGATATACCTAACCAAACCCTAGGACTTCATGCCTTGATTGCAAGTCCCCACAAACAAAAAGAAAATAACCCCCACATACACATATCACACTATTAACTTAAGAGAAAAACTTGGAAAGGCGACAACACCACCTGGAATGGCCACAAGAAGCTCCTGTGCAACAAAGGCTCCCTCTAAGCACTTCGTCCAAACTAAGTGATGCAATCACTAAGATAGAAAACCGTTAAATGTACTTTCACCAAATAGACATATGGCCCTCTTGGCCTAAAGAGATATAATAGTTCACAGAAGAAATGGCCCTCTTGGCCTAACATAAATCATTTTGTTCTAACCAAATATGGTCTACTTGGTGTGTAAATTGTATCTTGTCAAACTAACCAAGCTAAACCAAGTCCAAGCCTTCCTATTGATATAACCTCAATATGGGCTATTCCTCTTTGTGTGCTATTAGCTGAACGAATGACCTCCTTAGGTTCGAGTGTCTTATCATTCAAATAGACTGGTTGTTTTAGCTCTCGAAAGACCTCTCCTATAGAGAGATCCGTAGATTTTGGCTTATTTAACCCTTTTTTATTTGGATTTTTGAATGTGTCATTGTTACTACCCAAATTAGGTAGGGATTGAATCCTAGGCCCATCACATCGATGCATCCTAGAGCGGTATACATTGCTAAATATATCGTTATGGCCTCTGGTCTCATCCACTTGGGAACTAACCATAGAATATCCACATGGAACTCTTTGCTTGTAATCGAGCACACTAGCCACACTTTTAGAGATTTTGGGCCTCCAAACCCATTTCTTTCTAATCTTTGCATGGCTTGATTGGTTGCCACCACTCCTTCTATTTTAATATTCTTTCATGGTGACTGATCCATCTCGGCTCACTTACTACCTATCACTTCCCTTGAAGCAGATCCTCTTACTAGATTTAGCTCTATGTGGATTAACTATTGTAAATCCTAGGTTCCCTATTACCCTAGTTCTCAATGGTTGAGACAACCTCCACATGGTAGCATATATCAGCTATGTTGTGGGGTGTCATCTCATTGACATGATTTTGTTTCAAACTTAGATCACTAATGGGTTGCTTAAACTCTCCACTTTCCCTATTAGGTCTACACCCATTTCTATCTAGCTCCTAGCTTTGGAGCATGGGATTGGCTACACTAGGATGCCAAGGTTCTTGGGCCTCAAGGTCATTATAGTTAATGCCAGGATTCTCCCTAGTATACCTGTTATTTGCACCTCCAACACAACTAACATTCAACAAATGTTGCCAATCCTTATGGATTTCAAGGGTGTGGGGAAAACTCCAATAGCTCTCCGAACATCTCTGAATACATTTCTCATAATCTTCTACTTGACCCTTTGCCTCCTTCAGTGACTTAGGGTTTCTCATCTTAACTTGGAAGTGCGTATTTGTTTCCAAGCTGCTAACAAAGAGTTCACCAAGCATGTCTTCTGGTAATTGACTTGACTTTCCTTGGCCAAAGCTTCAGAATGTCATCAAAGGCTCTCATGTACTCTTTGATGGAGGTATACAACTCTTGTCGAGTCTGCATAAGCTGTCCCAAGTCCTGAGCCATGGAAACCTTCTTCTCATAATCATCCAAAAATCTATCACATAATTCTTCAAATGATTTGATTGACCCTCTTGGGAGGCTCCAATACCATTTTCTGGCGCCCTTTAGGGTATTTAAGAACACAAGCATCTGATGTAGATCATCAAACCCACTTGCAAGGCAAGTCAGGCCATACTCTTTCAAATGTAGCATCATATCCTCATCTAGTAGCCCATGAAACACTGGGAGATCCCTGTAAGGAGAAGGACATTTAGTCCTCTTCTTTGGGATCAAGACGAGGTCATCAAAATCTTCATATTCATCTTGACTTAATACTCGTGTGACAGGGTCTCTAATCTCTTCACAGAGTGGTTTAGGGAGTCCAATATGACATAATAGGGAATCTAACCCATCACTGACTAGTGGTACTTTAGCAAGGCTATTCTCGTCTACCACCACTTTACTAGAACCTAGAATAGGTCCCAATAGAACCTTTCTTGCTAACAATGGTCTTCCACACACATAGACAACATCCAATGCTTTATCAATCTTAGCAATTGCACTATGGTAC